>NC_042964.1:2848706-3148706 GCF_901001165.1 Salmo trutta | reverse complement strand
TAGAGAGATGTAGATGGATGATGGATGGATGGATGGATGGATGTAGTGGTTAGATGGATGTAGATGGATTTAGTAGAGAGATGTAGATGGATGGATGGATGTAGTGGTTAGATGGATGGATGGATGGATGGATGGATGGAGTGGTTAGATGGATGTAGATGGATTTAGTAGAGAGATGTGGATGGATGGATGGATGGATGTAGTGGTTAGATGGATGTAGTGGTTAGATGGATGGATGGAGATCTACTTGGTGTTTGGTTTGACCATCCCCTGTTTTTCACAGAAGTGCAGAGAACAGGAGACAGTTGAGAAGCTCCTTGCAATATAGCCGCTCTCTATAGTGTTCACTGATTGTTATTGATATTATTTTAATGGTTGAGCCATCTGGTGACATTTCATTTGAATCTGTAGATTTTTCCCTGTTACAGTTTGCAATATAGAGCAATATATTGATCACTAGAAAATATCAGATTATACTGACCGGTGCCAAGAGTATGTGCATTTAACATTTCACTGATAGTTATGTATACATAGAGAATCCGACCTTCTGTTGAAACTGTTTGTTGAGACAGGCAGGGTTTCACATGCTTGAGCTCTCCACTAGTACAAATAATATGATTTAAAGGCCCAGTGCAGTCCAAATTTATTTTCTTCATATTTCCACACTGAGGTCAAAATGATACTGTGAAGTGAAAACAATCTGAATACTTATGTAAATAAGGTATTTCTGTTTTTTATTTGTAATAAATATGCAAACATTTCTGAAAACCTGTTTTCGCTTTGTCATTATGGGGTATTGTGTGTAGATAACCATCAGACCAGGCTAAACATTTTGTGTGAAGTTGAGAGTCCATCTAGTATCATTTCCTGTACTGCATGTAAAATCTGTGGTTTAGCATTGTTTAGCTTGAGCTGAATATGCAATATGTATTATTTACAGTGGTGTAAAGTAGATAAGTAAAAATATGTTAAAGTACTACTTAAGTGTTTTTTTTTGAGTATCTGTTCTTCACTTTACTATTTATATTATTGACAACTTTTATTTTTACTTCACTATTTTTGTAAAGAAAATAATGTACTTTTTACTCCATACATTTTCCCTGACACCCAAAACTACTCGTTACACTTGAATGCTTAGCAGGAAAGGGAAATGGTTCACTCAGGCACTTATCAAGATGTCATCCCTACTGCCTCTGATCTGGCGGACTGACTAAATGCAAATGCTTTGTTTGTAAATTACGTCTGTGTCACACCCTGAGCTGTTTCACCTGTTCCTGTGATTGTCTCCAGTCCCTCCAGGTGTTGTTATTTTCCCCAGTGTATTTATCCCTGTGTTTCCTGTCTCTCTGTGCCAGTTTGTTTTGTATGTTTAGTCAAGTCAACCAAGTGTGTTTTTTCCTGTACTCTTTTGCAATTCTCCTTTTTCTTGTCCTCCCGGTTTTGACCTTTGCCTGTTGCCTCCTGTGTCTGAATCTGGGTCTCACCTTGTGCCTCGATTGTCTGAGTGTTGGAGTGTTCCCCTGGCTATATGTAAATAAAAAACAAGGCAATTGTGCAGTCTGGTTTGCTTAATTTAAGGAATTTGAATTGATTTTTACTTTATCTTTTGATACTTAAGTATATTTTATCAAGTACATTTACTTTTGATACGTAAATATATTTAAAACCAAATACTTTTAGACTTTTACTCAAATAATATTTTACTGGCTGACTTTTACTTTTGCTTGAGTCATTTTCTATTAAGGTGTAACGCGTGTCGTGTGTGTGGAGGACCAAGACGCAACAGGGAAGTGTATACTCATCTTCTCTTTTTAATATATAAGAAGGAGAAACAAAATAAACACGTATACAATTAACAGAAACGACACTAACAATTCAGTCATGTGACAAGCACAAAACAGAATACAACTACCCACAATACAAACACACCCCTAATTATAGGACCTTCAATCAGAGGCAACGATAGACAGCTGCCTCCAACTGAAGGCCCCAACACCAATTAACTAAACATAGAAATACAAATGACTAGACAGAACATAGAAATAAACTAACATAGAACAATAACCAAAACCCTGGACTAATAAATCAAATACCCCTCTCTACATGGACACATACACACAACCACCATGAACCACATCAAACAAATACCCCCTTCCACATCCTGACCAAACTAAACACGAACACATACCCCCTGCCACCTCCTGACCAAACTAAACACGAACACATACCCCCTGCCACATCCTGACCAAACTAAACACGAACACATAACACCTTTACAGGTCAGAACGTGACATAAGGTTTCTTTATTTTTACTCAAGTATGACAATTGAATACTTTTTTCACCACTGTGTATCATGAGTTGCATTTCACTCTGATTAAAAAAAACTAATTGAATTGAAGGTGATATTTCACACCAGAGTTAGTCTTTCTGCGTGATCCCTCCGACTGTAAAATAGATGTTCATCATTTAATACATACTGTAAATAGAAATGGTCTATACCTCACCATTCAACTGTACAACAATATGTACATAGTGTTACAATAAAATATATATTTTTTCCAGATTATTTGAATGTGCTTTTTTTAAACACATTAATTTGACGCGAGTATCTTTTTGACAGGCAACACCCAAACGGCGTTCCATACATTCTATAATAAAATGGTGTTATTTGAAATTAAAAGCTGATTTGACATGTCAAATAGTGTTATTTGACGTGTATATGTCTTTTGACACACAAAGACCCAAACGGCTTTCCTTATCTTATCTTGGTTTAGTTATAAAAGTCGACAGTACATTTGAACAAATTCGAAAGTGAAAGTGTTCTGCGACAAATAGGCACAGCACATTTATTGTTCAACGGTCTTGTCAGAGGAAGATCAAGTCTAGTTATTCGCACAAGTGTGATTGAGATATTATATGATAAAGGATTATTAGCATTATTTTCTGAACTAATATTTCCTGACTTCATTTGGATGTCGTGATTTTTCAGAGATTTTACGCACGACATGCCACCTTACGTTATTGCAAAAGACAGGTCGAGGGCCCTGTATACAGTAAGTAGACCTTCGCTTCTATAGGTACCTCATGACTTAATGTGCTTTACTTTTGTCTCATTTGTAATAAGCTATTGCGGAAATACAGTATTTAAACAATTTTTGCGATGGTCGACCATAGCCCAATCAATATATTTTAGATTGCTATTTGAAGGTGAAAGTAATATGTGCCCACGAACGATAGGCAAGATTTCCATATAGTGAAATTAACCATTTTTCATTCTCTTCAGGTTATGTGGTTGTGCATATTGGCAGCTTGGTGTGTGTCTCTCTCCACTGCCACTTCAGGTGAGTAGCCAAGACTGGTAGTGGCGGTTTAAAATCTTTACTGAATTATAACAATGATTCAATAAAGGAACTGTAATAGACTAATTACTGTATTTGTATAGGTCTATTTGGAATCTTTTGCCGGCGCAATTCCTTCCCGTCACACCGACATGTTATTCAATTATTGCACCTACACTGCTCGCACGCCAACGAGGCTCTGCGTTGCCAAAGGCACCAAACGCGATCACGACACGCAGGTTAAAATATCAAAACAAACTCTGAACCAATTATATTAATTTGGGGACAGTAAACATTTATGGCAATTTTGGGGTATTGTTCTAATTTGTCCTGGGATATAACATTAAACATTGAGTTGTTGTTTTACCTGAAATGGAGAACATCCTCTACCTCGCCAATTAAGCCACACATAAAACGGTCAACCGAATCGTTTCTAGTCATCTCTCCTCCTTCCAGGCTTTTTATTCTCTTGACTTTATATTGGATTGGCAACTTTCATAAATTAGGTGCATTACCGCTCACCCACGTGGGTATAACCAATGAGGAGGTGGCATGTGGGTATCTGCTTCTATAAACCAATGAGGAGATGGGACATTGGTATCTGCTTCTATAAACCAATGAGGAGATGGGACATTGGTATCTGCTTCTATAAACCAATGAGGAGATGGGACATTGGTATCTGCTTCTATAAACCAATGAGGAGATGGGACATTGGTATCTGCTTCTATAAACCAATGAGGAGATGGGACATTGGTATCTGCTTCTATAAACCAATGAGGAGATGGGACATTGGTATCTGCTTCTATAAACCAATGAGGAGATGGGACATTGGTATCTGCTTCTATAAACCAATGAGGAGATGGGAGAGGCAGGACTTGCAGCGCGATCTGCGTCACAAATTTTCTCGTAAAATAGCGATAATATTCCAACCGGACAACGTTGTATTCATTCAAATAGGGAAAGAAAAACATGGTGGTCTCTCGTGACCGTGCATTTCCAGGCTCTGAGCCACCAGACAGACCACTCACAAACAGAGCTCCTGAACCTTGCCCAGAGACAGCAGACGCCCCAATCCACTTTCTGGCGCCTTCAGAGAGCCAATGGAAGCCTTAGAACGTGTCACATAACCCCAAAGATACTGTAATGTCGATAGAGATGCAACAGTTGGACCACAAATTGTCAGACAGGCAACTTCCTGCTTGTAATCTTCTCAGGTTTTTGGCTGCCATATGAGTTCTGTTATACTCACAGACACCATTCAAACAGTTTTAGAAACTTTACTGTTTTCTATCCAAATGTCACGTCCTGGCCAGTATAAGGGTTAATTGTTATTGTAGTTTGGTCAGGACGTGGCAGAGGGTATTTGTTTTATGTAGTTCAGGGTGGTGTGTTTGTTAAAAGGGTGTTTGATTTAGTATTTCCGGGTTTTTGGTTTATGGTCTATGTTTGTGTTTCTATGTTGGGTTAATTGGGGTGGACTTCCAATTGAAGGCAGCTGTTTGGTGTTGCCTTTGATTGGAAGTCCTATATTAGTTGGGTGTGTTTGTCTGTGCATTTGTGGGAGATTGTTTCTTGTTTTGCTGAGTGAGCCTTTCAAGACGGTTTTGTTTTGTTATTTTTGTATGTTCATTTTGAGTAAATAAATGTCAAGATGAGCATACACATACCTGCTGCGTTTTGGTCCTCCATTACCGACGACAAGCGTGACACCAAATCTACTACTAATATACATATTCTCGTTTCTGGGCAAGAGTAGTAACCAGTTTAAATCGGGTACGTTTTTTATCCGGCCGTGAAAATACTGCCCCCTAGCCCCAACAGGTTAATATGGTCAAATCCGGAAACTATCATTTCGAAAACAAAACGTTGTCACGCTCGTCGTACGAACTGGAAGTATACTCGGACCAACGTGCAGCGTGATCTGGATTCCACATATTTTATTTAAGTGAAACGCACAAAACAAAGACACAACGAAACGTGACTAAGTGGTGCACAAAACACAAAATACAAAATAATATCCCACAAACGCAGGTGGGAAAAACAGCTACTTAAATCTGATCCCCAATTAGAGACAACGATTACCAGCTCCCTCTAATTGGGAATCATACAAATCACCAACATAGAAATAATAACCTAGAACCCTACATAGAAATAATAAACTAGAATACCCCCCAGTCACGCCCTGATCTGCTTCACCATAGAGAAACAATGGCTCTCTATGTTCAGGGCGTGACAAACGTTTATTCTTTCAGTGAAATACGGAACCGTTTCGTATTTTATCTAACGGGTGACATCCCTAAGTCTAAATGTTGCTGTTACATTGTACAACCTTCAATGTTATGTCATAATTATGTACAATTCCAGCAAATTAATTACGTTTTTTGTTAGGAATAAATGGTCTTCACACAGTTCGCAACGAGCCAGGCGGCCCAAACTGCTGCATATACCCTGCATATACCCTCATCACCCGTTTGGCGAAGTAGGCTGTGATTCGATGGGAAATTAACAGGCACTGCATCGATTATATGCAACGCAGGACACGCTAGATAAACTAGTAATATCATCAACCATGTGTAGTTAACTAGTGATTTTGTTAAGATTGATTGTTTTTATAAGAAGTTTAATGCTAGCTAGCAACTTACTTCGGCCGCAATCGGTGTCTAAAAATACCGATTACCGATTGTTAGGAAAACTTGAAATCGGCCCTAATTAATCGGCCATTCCGATTAATCGGTCGACCTCTAATATTAATAACTTTTTATATGACTTATGACATTTTAAACTCACCAAGTTAAAACAAAGTAAAACAGTGTAATCAGAAGATGGTGATAATTTGAAAATCTTCTTCCTCTATCAGACATTTTCACATGTTCGGTACCCGAGGATCCGGTCTCAGCGCGGTTTGGACATGTTGCCACCATGCCATGCTGGCTCACCCCTTCCATGAACGCAGAGGACCTGGAGGTGCGTTGGTACCGGCCCAAAGATTTCGACAACCCGGTCTTGCTCTACAGAGAGAGAAAGATCCATGAAGCCTCACAGCAGTCCCAATTTGAGGGCCGCACCTCCCTAGGGCTCCGGGAGGTTACGTCAGAAGGGCTGAAGGGAGGGGATGTGACCTTGAAGCTGGTTAATGTCACTCTGAGAGATCAAGGGGAGTATGTGTGCTACGTCAGCAGTAACCAGGGCTATGAGATTGCCAGTGTCTTTCTCAATATAACTGGTGAGTTAATTCAAGTAAAACATATCCAGGAATGATGCTATAGAAATGAAGAGATCTCCATCATTGTTTCACAAATAGTTGAATTAGCTGAGGTACAAAATGTAATACTGTTTTTTATTTGAGACTCTCGGAGATTTGACATTATTTAGTTTAATCCCCTCCTCCTTAATGTCCACTTAATCTCCTTCCCAGTGATGGGCAGCCCTCCTCTCCTCTCAGCAGTCAGAACAGATGCTGACTCTGTGAATGTGAGCTGTGTTTCCCATGGATGGAAGCCAAGGCCCAGGCTACAGTGGTCAGATGGGAGGAAGACTCTGAAACCTGAGAAGCTGGACTACAGCAGTGGTGCCAATGGTCTGGTGTCTGCCCACAGCTGGGTCCTCTCTTCCCCCTCCAGTGCTCCCTGGGTATCCTGTTCTCTGGTTCTGTCTGAAGGGGAGGAGTTGGAGGGAAGAGTGGACCTACGGAACCTTGCGGCTGTACCAGGTAAATAAGGATAATAACCGTGTTTCTTTCTGCTATGAGCATGTGCTTATCTGGAACCTATCACAAGGTGTGTGTGTGTGTGTGTGTGTATTTATATGCTTGTGTGTATGGAAATGTGTATGTCCAACAGTTTGTTGAATTAAATAAGGGATACCTTCTTTCCACTTCCAGAGACTTCATCAGGACTGCAAACAGCTGTAATCATTTTAGCTCTGCTTCTGCTCCTGTCCGTTGTCTTCATCGGTGTGCTCTACAAAAAGAGAGGTCAGGGCTATGTTTTGGTTTTGATAGTTTTACTATATATTGATAAGCATACAATGCCATGAAAATGTTAGACTGGGTCAAATTTGAACTTAAGCCTAAGAGGGTATGGAATCCTCTTTCCACCATATTTGGATTTCCTACAGGACAAAACAATAGGGGGGTCATCTCCTAAGCCCTCCTTTATCCCTCCTAAGATTTGATTGAAAACTCATGTGTGTTTTGCTTTTCAGGAAACAAATCAACACGTGTGCCTGAAGGAGGTAAGGAATCTATTTATCCACATCACACTTTTCAATGTCAGTGTTCATAATTGGATTGTCAATGCTTCACTTTATAAACATGTTCCATAAATGTTGTGATATATTTTACTTTAACTAGGCCTACATTGATCCTGTAAGAGAATACTATTAAAAATCTAAATTAGTACTAAATCAAGTCTAATGAACACAAAATTATAAACACTACCTATGGACCATATTCTGTGCATTCAGTCACCACATTGTAAGATATTGCCTTTCTTTGTCATATGGCAAATATTGATACAAAATACTTACTGTACAGAATACATTTAACATTGTCCCACTGTCCCTGTTTTTGTGTAGGTACAGTGGATATCGAGACTATGAGACAAGCTGAAGGTAATCTATTTTGACATTTTCTAAGAGAATCAGAATTTATTCTGATATTGCCTTTCTTTATCATGCAAGATGCTACACTTCTAAGAGTGTATAGCAAATATTGATCCCTAATACAGAATACTTACTGTACAAAATACATTTAACATTTACACATTGTTCCTGTTTTTGTGTAGATTTAGTGGATATAGAGACTATGAGACAAGCTGGAGGTAAAATATTTTGAAAAATGTCTGATACATTCTGATTATTATTATGATTATCGTTATCATGGTTCATTGTCATCTCCTGATTCTGTGTTTGTCTTCAACAGTGGACGTCACATTGGATCTCAAGACAGCTCATCCTTATCTGACAGTTGTTTCAACTGGTAAAATTGTGAGAGACAGTGAAGAGAATGTATGTCCTCCGGGTGAGCGTGCTTATATACTTGGAACACATGGTTTTACCTCGGGCAACAGTGCTTACTGGGAGGTTAGACTGGATCAGGATAATGTAGGCATTAAAGAATCCTGGTGGGTTGGACTTGCAAGTGGGTCTGTTAAAAGACAAGGTGATGTACCAGCCACACCTTCCAATGGTTTCTGGTTCCTGTCCTCAGACAAAGAGAAAGGCTTACGGCTTAATATCAACCCCAACATCATACTTCCTGCCAATCCTAGACCTCAGACACTTGGTGTGTATTTGGACTATGACAAGGGAGTACTCTCTTTTATCAATGTAAAAGACAATAAACTGATTGTCACTGTGAGAGCTATGTTCATAGAGGAGGTGTTTCCTCTTTTTAACCCAGGTAAAGGTGACAAAGCCCCTATGACGATATTAGATGTCAGCCACTATAAAACAGACACTGTAAAAGTGTCTGTTTCTGAAGGAGAGAGCAATGTCCCTCCACCTGCTGAAGAGGCTGAGACTGATGCCCTTCTAGCTTCTAACCAAAGTCGCAATCATCAGACTTCTGAATCCAAAGACTGTTAAATGTCTGTGAATAAACTAGAGTACTATCTATTAACACATTGTTTTGTGTATCAAGTGCACTTCATATTAGGGTGTGTACAGTAGTATTCTGTACTGGTCCAATTCATCATCTCCTTGCTCTTCTCCTTTGTCTGCAGTGCAATTTGATTTGATTTGACTACCATGGAAATATGATTGGTGAAAGCAGTGTAGTAGGTGGATGTAGTAGGTGGAAGTAGTAGGTAGATGGATGTAGTAGGTGGATGGATGTAGTAGAGAGATGTAGTAGATGGATGTAGTAGATGGATGGACGTAGTAGATGATGTAGTGCATGGATGGAGTGATATTGTGGATGGATGGATGGATGGATGAGGAAGAGAGATGTCTACTTGGTGTTTGGTTTGACCATCCCCTGTTTTTCACAGCAGTGCAGAGAACAGGAGACAGAAAGAGAAGCTCCTTGCAATGTAGCCACTCTCTATAGTGCTCACTATTATTATTTTAATGGTAGAGCCATCTGGTGACATTTCATTTGAAACCGTAGATTTTTCCCTTTTATAGAGCAATGTACTACTGCTTACTAGAAAATATCCGATTTATATTGACTAGAGTATGTGCATTTAAAAACAACAAAAATCCTACTTGGAAAAATAATTTTCAACATTCAATTTGAAAACTTGGGCATCTTTCTAGAGCTCCATCTTTCTGACCTGAAGTTCACCGACTTCATGATTTGACCTCGTTTTTTTCCAAGTTCACAGTTGTCTTGAAAGCAACATGTACCATCAGTTCTGTAAAATAAAAAAGCAAATTATTTATTTTTATGCTCAGCTGTGCGTCGCAAGTGCTACACCAACTGATCTATTTTGTAATCAAAGCTTGAGTTTTGAAATTTAATATGGTCTGAGAAGAACAATATTGTCAGTCTAGGCATATAGCCAATATGCTGTGATAATGTATTAGGCCTCCTGTAAAAACCTAATTCCTACAGAACTGTTTTTATTATTTGAATGTAAAAATCTCCAAATCATGTTGAATAGAAAAAATCAGAGCAGTTGATCTCGGCTTGCAATATGATTTCTGGTTGTGGGAGTCTCACCTGGCCCAATGGGCAAACAGAAATGCTTTACTGGACTTCTTAGCCTGCGTTTACACAGGCAGCCCAATTTTGATCTTTTTTTTCACTATTTGGTCTTTTGACCAATCAGACCAGGTCTGAAAAGATCTGATGAGAAAATATCTGATGTAATTGGTCAAAATACCAATTAGTGGGAAAAATATGAATTACTGAGGATAATAGCGGACGATATTGCCACTCCTATTTGCCATATCTTTATACCATCTATTGCATCTAGCCTATGCCGCTCGGTCATTGCTCATCCATATGTATATATTCTTATTCCATTCCTTTACTTAGATTTGTGTGTATTAGGTAGTTGTTGTGGAATTGTTAGATTACTTGTTAGATATTGCTGCACTGTCGGAACTAGAAGCATAAGCATTTCGCTACACTCACAATAACATCTGCTAACCATGTGTATGTGACCAATAAAATGTGATTTGTCCAATTTCAGCCACAGTCTTGGAAGTGAACAGAAAAGCATTCACTCAATTACATTGCTTTTCATAAAGCAATATAATTTAGAAAAAATGCGACTGATATCGATATAGATTTTCCATATCGCTGCCCATCAGTGCTTTTATCTCTGTCCATTTATCTATACAAACTCAACACTACCCTCTGTAGTGCCTTGCGGTCGGAGGGCGAGCAGTTGCCTTACCAGGCAGTGATGCAACCAGTCAGGATGCCTTTGATGGTGCAGCTGTAAAACATTTTGAGGATCTGAGGACCCATGCCAAAATCGTTTTAGTCTCCTGAGGGGGAATAGGTTTTGTCATGCCCTCTTCACGACTGTCTTGGTGTGCTTGGACCGTGTTAGTTTGTTGGTGATGTGGACACCAAGGAATTTGAAGCTCTCAACCTGCTCCACTACAGCCCCGTCCATGAGAATGGGGGCATGCTCAGTCCTCCTTTTCCTGTAGTCCACAATTATCTCTTTAGTCTTGATCACGTTGAGGGAGAGGTTGTTGTCCTGGCACCACACGGCCAGGTCTCTGACCTCCCTTTATGCAGATGTCTCGTCGTTGTTGGTGATCACTGTTGCGTCATCGGCAAACTTAATGTTGGAGTTGTGCCTGGCCGTGCAGTCATGAGTGAATAGGGAGTACAGGAGGGGACTGAGAACACAATCTGAACGTCTGGGAATATTTACACGACACCCATCACTAGTCAGGATGTTTCCAAATATATATTTAGTGATTTATTTT
Source organism: Salmo trutta (assembly GCF_901001165.1). Classification (NCBI taxonomy): domain Eukaryota; kingdom Metazoa; phylum Chordata; class Actinopteri; order Salmoniformes; family Salmonidae; genus Salmo; species Salmo trutta. Next base: position 3,137,474 of record NC_042964.1, on the reverse strand, counting down.
TTTTGTATTGACAGAATTTCTAATTCCATGTTTTAGCTACATTTATATAATGTCAAGACAATGTAACGTGTCAGTTAGGAATGTGTTTCTCGTTTAATTTTTTTATTTTGGTTTATTTTTCAGTAATGTTGCGGTAGTGCTAATGTTTTTCCTGCTGAATCTGTCACCATAATGTAGCCAATACTAAAGAAGTTCCCTTGAAAAAGGAGTGTATATATAAGCTGTCTCATTTTTTATTGTTGATTAGTAATTATGTACATTGTGCCAATATAATATTGTAAATGACAAAAAAATGAATAAAAAAACTGTCATCATAAACAAATTCAAGTAGGTATGCCTTGTTTCATACTAGTTTGACTGAGACAGCGGTAGAGGTATAGTGAGGTAATCAGGCACACATTGTGTCTGGATATCTTACAAGTGTAGATGGATCTGGACAGTGAAACCATTTTAAACCATATTAATTAGTGAGTGTGGATGAGATTAAAAAAGTATTGTTGTCTATCAACAATGACAAGCCACCGGGGTCTGACAATTTGGATGGAAAATTGCTGAGGATAACAGCGAACGATATTGCCGCTCCTATTTGCCATATCTTCAATTTAAACCTACTAGGAAGTCTGCCTTCAGGCCTGGAGGGAAGCAAAGTCATTCCGCTACCTAAGAATAGTAAAGCCCCTTTACTGGCTCAAATAGCCGACCAATCAGCCTGTTACCAAATCTTGGTAAAGTTTTGGAAAAAATGGTGTTTGACCAGATACAATGCTATTTTACAGTAAACAAATTGACAACAGACTTTCAGCACGCTTATTGGGATGGACATTCAACAAGCATATCCTGCTATATTGTGGATAAAGAATTACTTGTCTAACAGAACACAGGGTGTTCTTTAATGGAAGCCTCTCAAATATAATCCAGTTAGAATCAGGAATTCCCCAGGGTTGCTGTTTACTAACGACATGCCACTGACTTGAGTAAAACCAGAGTGTCTATGTATGCGGGTGACTCAACACCATACACATCAGCTACTACAGTGACTGAAATGACTGCAACACTCAAAGAGCTGCAGTTAGTTTCAGAGTGTGTGGCAAGGAATAAGTTAGTCCTAAATATTTAAAATCATTCACTAAACCTCAACTAAATCTTATAATAAATAATGTGGAATTTGAGCAAATTGAGTGACTAAACTGCTTGGAATAACCCTGGATTGTAAACTGTCATGGTCAAAACATATTGATACAACAGTAGCTAAGATGGGGAGAAGTCTGTCCATAATATAGTGCTTCTCTATGTTAACAGCACTATCAACAAGGCAGGTCCTACAGGCTCTAGTTTTGTCGCACCTGGACTAATGTTCAGTCGTGTGGTCAAGTGCCACAAAGAGGGAGTTAGGAAAATTGCAATTGGCTCAGAACAGGGCAGCACGGCAGGCCCTTCGATGTACACAGAGAGTCAACATTAATAATATGCATGTCAATCTCACCTGACTCAAAGTGGAGGAGAGATTGACTTCATCACTACTTGTATTTGTGAGAGGTATTGACATGTTGGAAGCACCGAGCTGTCTGATTAAACGACTAGCACACAGCTCAGACACCCATGCATACCCTACAAGACATGCCACCAGAGGTCTCTTCACAGTCCCCAAGTCCCGTTTAGACTATGGGAGGCACACAGTACTACATAACTAAATGGAACGCTATTCCACATCAGGTACAGTTGAAGTCGGAAGTTTTTTATTTATTATTTAAATAAACACCCTTGAAACTGAGATAATCCTACTTTGTCCATGTCTGATCTGTGTAAACGTCTTGACCAAACCCCCTGGTCTGCCATAATATATATATAATATAGAATACTGTATTGTATGTATATACATATATATATATATATACATATATGTATATATATATATATATTTATATGTATATATATATATATATTTATATGTATACATATATATATATATATATACATATAAATATATATATATATACATATATATATATATATACATATATATATATATATATACATATATGTATATATATATATATATATATTTATATACATATATGTATATATATATATATATATATATACATACAATACAGTATTCTATATTATATATATATATTATATATATATATATATATATACACACATTTGAAGTCGGAAGTTTACATACACCTTAGCCAAATATATTTAAACTCAGTTTTTCACAATTCCTAACATTTAATCCCAGTAAAAATTCCGTTTTAGGTCAGCTAGGATCACAACTTTATTTTAAGAATGTGAAATGTCAGAATAATAGTAGAGAGAATTATTTATTTCAGCTTTTATTTCTTTCATCACATTCCCAGTGGGTCAGAAGTGTACATACACTCAATTAGTATTTGGCAGCATTGCCTTTATATTGTTTAACTTGGTTCAAACGTTTCGGGTAACCTTACACAAGCTTCCTACAATAAGTTGGGTGAATTTTGGCCCATTCCTCCTGACAGAGCTGGTGTAACTGAGTCAGGTTTGTAGGCCTCCTTGCTCGCACACGCTTTTTGTGATGGCCACTCCAATACCTTGACTTTGTTGTGCTTAAGCCATTTTGCCACAACTTTGGAAGTATGCTTGGGGTGCCATCAATTTTGTGAAGTACACCAGTCCCTCCTGCAGCAAAGCACCCCCACAACATGATGCTGCCACCCCCGTGCTTCACGGTTGGAATGGTGTTCTTCGGCATTGCAAGCCTCCCCCTTTTTCCTCCAAACATAACGATGGTCATTATGGCCCAACAGTTCTATTTTTGTTTCATCAGACCAGAGGACATTTCTCCAAAAAGTACGATCTTTGTCCCCATGTGCAATTGCAAACCTTAGTCTGGCTTTTGTTATGGCGGTTTTGGAGCAGTGGCTTCTTCCTTTCTGAGCGACCTATCAGGTTATGTCGATATAGGACTCGTTTTACTGTGGATATAGATACTTTTATACCTGTTTCCACCAGCATCTTCACAAGGTCCTTTGCTGTTGTTCTGGGATTGATTTTCACTTTTCGCACCAAAGTATGTTCATCTCTAGGGGAACGAACACTAGACAAAATAAACAAAATGACAGCCAACAGTTCTGTCAGGTAACTACAACGAAACAGAAAACAACTACCCACGAAAACAAAGGGAAAAACAGGCTGCCTAAGTATGGCTTCCAATCAGAGACAACGATAGACACCTGCCTCTGATTGGAAACCATACCAGGCCAAAACATAGAAAAACAAAACATAGAATGCCCACCCACCTATCACACCCTGACCTAAATAAACAGAGAAAACACAGCTCTCCTAGGTCAGAGCGTGGCAGTATGTAAACTTCTGACCCACTGGAATTGTGATACAGTGAATAATAAGTGAAATAATCTGTCTGTAAACAATTGTTGGAAAAATTACTTGTGTCATGCACAAAGTAGATGACCTAACTGACTTGCCAAAACTATGGTTTGTCAACAAACAATTTGTGGAGTGGTTGACCTAAGTGTATGTAAATTTTCGACTTCAACTGTATGTATATATATATATATATATTATATATAATATATATATTATATATTTATATATTTATTTATTTTTATTCGCTAATCACACCTTTTTCTTATCTTAGGCTATAATCACTTCCTGAGTATTGAAGTGTGTAATACCAATCCAAAGTGTCCATTCTGTGTAAATAGTCTTCCAGACTAGAGTCACTGCTAACATGGTAAAACGTTAAAAAAAAAGGTTCTCAGTCTCAGAAGAAAAAGTCAATTTCTCAGCTGCCTCACATTCATTTTGTTTTAATTGTAACATATTTTTTTGACATCCAAATCAATAACATATGTAGGGTTGTGTTCTCTAAAAACATTGGTCTGAAAATGAGCTGGCTACACAACAACATACAGTCACTAGTTTGCAAATTGATTTATTGATTGGTTGCTTAATGGATTCATCAGTTATTCATCGTGTTTGATTATGGAGTAAATCCAGAGTAAAAAGGGCATCCAGTCGGAGTTCTTCTGTTGAATGAAAGAAAAACACAAATAAAAAGATTCAGTCATGCGTTTATCACATCACTTAATATGGGTTCATATGTAGACCAGCAGTAGAGTAGACAGGACTCACCGATTGAGGCAGACAGGAAGTGGCAGCAGCCGAGCCAGGCCATCATTACACTGTAGGGGCTAAGGTAGGTTACAGTCAGAGAGTGTGTCTCCATAGTCTAGAGTGGCTTCCTGTCTACTATCTCCATAGTCTATAGTGTCTTCCTGTCTACTATCTCCATAGTCTACAGTGTCTTCCTCTCTATTATCTCCATAGTCTACAGTGGCTTCCTGTCTACTATCTCCATAGTCTATACTGTCTTCCTGTCTACTATCTCCATAGTCTACAGTGGCTTCCTCTCTATTATCTCCATAGTCTACAGTGGCTTCCTCTCTATTATCTCAATAGGCTAAAGTGGCTTCATCACCTCTCCTACATTTCAATCGTCTACAAAGATTTCCTCCTCTCCACGCCTCCTCTCTTTCATCTCCCCTATCCTCTTCTTCCCCTCCTCTCCTCCTTCATCTTCTCTGCATCATGTTAACAGTACAGTAGCTTCCTCTCCTCTCTATCATCTCAATAGTCTATAGTAGCTTCCTCATTTCCTCATCTTCTCTCCTTCCTCTTCTTGTTTCATCTCATCTCCTCTCCTTCCTATTCTTGTTTCCTCATCTCCTCATCTCTCCTCTCCTTCCTTTTCTTGTTTAATCTACTCATCTCCCTCTCCTCATCTCCTCTTCTTTCTCACCTGGTCTCCTTTCTTTACTCACCTTCCCCTCCTTATCTCCTCATCTCCTTCCTCATCTCCTCTTCTTCCTCTCCTGTTCTCCTCTCTTTCCTCACCTTCCCCTCCTTATCTCCTCCCCTCATCTCCTTCCTCTCCTCTTTCCTCCCCTCTTCTCTTTCCTCATCTAATCCCCTTCCACATCTCCTCTCCTTCCCTCATCTCCTCTCCTCTCCTTCTTCTGCACTTAGCTGATAGCTGTTTTGTACTCACTGCCTCCCAGACAGGTGTAGGAAACCTCCAGGTATTTGTAGGTTCCGTAGCAGGGGTCCCCGAAGACCGGATCAAGCCCCACAGTGCATTGACTCTTTCCCTCACACCTGCAGAGTTACACATTTATAACACAGTTATAACACACATGCACACTCAGGGGGGATATTTGTATACCACCTTTCAACACCACTGACATCCCCAAACTAGAGAGGAGAGATGGGGAGATGGATAGAGAGGGAGAGTGTACCATTGTTTGACAATGTCCAGAGTTTTGGGTTGCAGACAGTTCTGGTTGCTGAGCTCATGGCGTCCAGCAGAACAGGTAGAGCCGTCTCTACGGCCGTAGTTAGCATGAAACACCTTCATCACACCCTTACCTACACACACACACACACACACACACACACACACACACACACACACACAATATTTGAATTGTACCCTTAGCTACACAGGGGGAGGGCTGAGGGGGATGGGTGAGGGTGTTTGTGGGTGTAATCGTGTGCTCACCACAGTCCAGGGAGCTGGTTGAGCCCTCGCAGGTGATACTGGTCTCTGAAAACACAACGCACACACACAACATCAGCCCTGCTGCTGAGACACAACATCAGCCCTGCTGCTGAGACACAACATCAGCCCTGCTGCTGAGACACATCATCAGCCCTGCTGTTGAGACACAACATCAGCCCTGCTGCTGAGACACAACATCAGCCCTGCTGCTGAGACACAACATCAGCCCTGCTGCTGAGAAACAACATCAGCCCTGCTGCTGAGAAACAACATCAGCCCTGCTGCTGAGACACAACATCAGCCCTGCTGCTGAGACACAACATCAGCCCTGCTGCTGAGACACAACATCAGCCCTGCTGCTGAGACACAACATCAGCCCTGCTGCTGAGAAACAACATCAGCCCTGCTGCTGAGACACAACATCAGCCCTGCTGCTGAGACACAACATCAGCCCTGCTACTGAGAAACAACATCAGCAATGCTGCTGAGATAATGGGGGATAAGGAAAAGGATGAAGAGCAAGAAAGTGTGGGAGGAGCAATCAAAGAAAGGTGGGAAGAGCAATCAAAGAAAGGTGGGAGGAGCAATCAAAGAGAGGTGGGGGGAGTATTCAAAGAGAGGTGGGAGGAGTATTTAAAGAGAGGTGGGAGGCGCAATCAAAGAGGTGGGAGGAGTAATGTACTCAAAGAGAGGTGGGAGGAGCAATCAAAGAAAGGTGGGAGGAGTAATCAAAGAGGTGGGAGGAGTAATAAAAGAGAGGTGGGAGGAGTAATGTAATCAAAGAGAGGTGGGAGGAGCAATCAAAGAGGTGGGAGGAGTAATGTACTCAAAGAGAGGTGGGAGGAGCAATCAAAGAAAGGTGGGAGGAGTAATCAAAGAGGTGGGAGGAGTAATAAAAGAGAGGTGGGAGGAGTAATGTAATCAAAGACAGGTGGGAGGAGCAATCAAAGAGAGGTGGGAGGAGTAATCAGAGGTGGGAGGAGTAATCAAAGAGAGGTGGGAGGAGTAATAAAAGAGAGGTGGGAGGAGTAATCAAAGAGGTGGGAGGAGTAATGTAATCAAAGAGAGGTGGGAGGAGCAATCAAAGAGAGGTGGGAGGGAAGGAGAGATTGTGACAACACAGTATGGGGCTCCATTCATGAAAAAGTGTTGACTACTTTGTATCATGCACAAGCACATTTCAATTGACTAGTTGTTCACTTGACACCACGAGCAGGTTGTTGTCCACTGTACAAGTACAATATAGGTGTCAGAAGTGGAATGGCAGTGAACAACAACCTGTGCGTGGTATCAAGTGAACGACAAGCCCATTGGACAGGAGAGGGAGAGCGCCTGAGGGAGAATACTGACGAGCAGGCAGGCAGATGTAGGTGACGTCCAGGTATTTGTAGGTTCCGTAACAAGGGTCAGAGATTTGATTCACTCTCATGTTCACCTCACACATCTGCTTCCCGTCACACCTGGAACAACCACAGAGCAACACCATTAGAACCATAACAAAGCCACAACATAACTCCAACATAACCTGTAAAAACGGATATCTGGAGCTTGTCTGAGTGGTTGGCCTCTGAGCCCTCTGAGCCCCTGTACTTGATGCTGATTTGATCAACAAGCTCACATAGTCTCACTGCAAAATTAGACGTTTGTCCACATTTCTCACACGTCAAATTTTGAAGTTGTTTTAAATGGAAGCATACTTGATGGTAATAGCGTTGCCCCTAGTGGCGATGTGGGTTAAGTTAAGGGTTTAGGCATACCAGGGTTTAGGGACACAAACAACTCTAAAATTAACTTCAGGCATTCATTCTGATTGGTTACATTAAGGTTGAAAACAGAAAAACGACTACACTGTTAAGTTTCGAGATGTATTAAGACTTGCCTTGATAACTAAATGTGGATTGATGGTGCTGTAGTCTGAATAGCAGCAGTCTGTCATATAGACCTGGGTTCTAGCTCCAGGTACTTGTTTTGTTTGCACCCTAGTGGACGGTTTTGACGGAGCCTCCTGACCTGGATTTAACTTGGATCTGGAGTGATTTGACTTGGACCTGCACACTAGTTTGTTTGTGTGTGTGTGTGTGTGTGTGTGTGTGTGTGTGTGTGTGTGTGTGTGTGTGTGTGTGTGTGTGTGTGTGTGTGTGTGTGTGTGTGTGTTTACCTCTGTGACCAGAGTGCCAGAGTTCCTTCCTGGGAACACTTTGTGTTAGTCAGTTGACTCTGAGGTCGTCCCTGACTGCAGGTCTGGCTGTCTGTGCGTCCATACAGTGCTTTCTGAAGAAAGACCACCCCATTTCCTATGAGAGAGAGTGAGAGAAGAGGGAGCATGAGAGACTCACGAGTCAACTGAACTAAGTAACCGATTGACACACAGAGTGTTGTTTCTTACCACATTCCAAATGCACCACACCGGCACCCTCACAGGTAGTCACCTTCTCTGTGGACGACAAAAATCTGATTGATACAAACACATCACACATACATCATATAGAGAAAAAGATTCAACATATTTCTGTGTGTGTGTGTGTGTGTGTGTGTGTGTGTGTGTGTGTGTGTGAGAATGTGTGTGAGCACGTATGTACAGTTGAAGTCGGAAGTTTACATACACTTAGGTTGGAGTCATTAAAACTCGTTTTTCAACCACTCCACTAATTTCTTGTTAACAAACCATAGTTTTGGCAAGTTGGTTAGGACATCTACTTTGTGCATGACACAAGTAATTTTTCCAACAATTGTTTACAGACAGATTATTTCACTGTATCACAACTCCAGTGGGTCAGAGGTTTACATACACTAAGTTGACTGTGCCTTTAACCAGCTTGGAAAATTCCAGAAAATGATGTCATGGCTTTAGAAGCTTCTGATAGGCTAATTGACATCATTTGAGTCAATTGGAGGTGTACCTGTGGATGTATTTTAAGGCCTACCTTCAAACTCATTGCCTCTTTGCTTGACATCATGGGAAAATCCAAAGAAATCAGCCAAGACCACATAATTATTTTTTTAGACCTCCACAAGTCTGGTTCATCCTTGGGAGTAATTTCCAAATGCCTGAAGATACCGCATTCATCTGTACAAACAATAGTACGCAAGTATAAGCACCATGGGACCACGCAGCCGTCATACCGCTCAGGAAGGAGACACATTTTGTCTCCTAGAGATGAACGTACTTTGGTGCGAAAAGTGCAAATCAATCCCAAAACAACAGTAAAGGACCTTGTGAAGATGCTGGAGGAAACAGGTACAAAAGTATGTATATCCACAGTAAAACGAGTCCTATATCGACATAATCTGAAAGGCCGCTAAGCAAGGAAGAAGCCGCTGATCCAAAACCCCCATAAAAAAGCCAGACTACGGTTTGCAACTGCACATGGGGACAAAGATCGTCCTTTTTGGAGAAATGTCCTCTGGTCTGATGAAACAAAAATAGAACTGTTCAGACATAATGACCATCGTTACGTTTGGAGGAAAACGGGGGAGGCTTGCAAGCTGAAGAACACCATCCCAACCGTGAAGCACGGGGGTGGCAGCAACATGTTGTGGGGGTGCTTTGCTGCAGGAGGGACTGGTGCACTTCACAAAATAGATGGCATCATGAGGGAGGAAAATTATGTGGATATTGTGAAGCAACATCTCAAGACAGTCAGGAAGTTAAAGCTTGGTTGCAAATTGGTCTTCCAAATGGACAATGACCCCAAGCATACTTCCAAAGTTGTGGCAAAATGACTAAAGGACAACAACGTCAAGGTATTGGAGTGGCCATCACAAAGCCCTGACCTCAAACCTATAGAACATTTGTTGGCAGAACTGAAAAAGTGTGTGCGAGCAAGAAGGCCTACAAACCTGACTCAGTTGCACCAGCTCTGTCAGGAGGAATGTGCCAAAAATTCACCCAACTTATTGTGGGAAGCTTGTGGTAGGCTACCTGAAACGTTTCACCCAAGTTAAACAATTTAAAGGCAATGCTACCAAATACTAATTGAGTGTATGTAAACTTCTGACCCACTGGGAATGTGACGAAAGAAACAAAAGCTGAAATAAATCACTCTCTACTATTATTCTGACATTTCACATTCTTAAAATAAAGTGGCGATCCTAACTGACCTAAGACAGGGAATTTTTTACAAGGATTAAATGTCAGGAATTGTGAAAAACTGAGTTTAAATGTATTTGGCTCTGGTGTATGTAAACTTCCAACTTCAACTGTATGTGTGAGTGTGTATGTCTGTGTGTGTCTATGTGTATGTGTGTGTGTGTGTGCGTGTGTGTAGGTTACTCACTGCTCTCCAGGCAGCCATAGGTAACGTCCAGGAAGATATCAGACAGGTGTGCAGAGTTACAGAGGTCACACACACTGCCGGAGGTCGCCACCTCACACTTCCCATTTCCATCACACCTGGATGAGCAGTAGTAATGTCACACACCTAAAACACCTCGGACACTGTCCTTACTCAGGTTCTAGAAAGCATGATGTTATTTCTCTCCATTTCCCCTCTCTGTGCTATCAGTTTTAGGACCACTTTCTTCTTCAGTGGAGTTTAGTTTTTCTGTGAAGCTGTTCTTGATAAGATTCCCATCTGGCTGAACTAATACAGGGACTGGTTACATATAGGGCATTCGGAGGGTATTCAGACCCCTTGACTTTTTCCACATGTTGTTACGTTACAGCCTTATTCTAAAATGGATTCAATTGTATTTTTTCCTCATTAATCTACACACAATACCTCATAATGACAAAGCAAAACAGATTTTTCATATTTTCACATTTATAAGGAGAAAAACCCAGAAATATCACATTTACATAAGTATTCAGACCCTTTACTCAGTACTTTGTTGAAGCACCTTTGGCAGTGATTACAGCCTCGTATTCTTGGGTACGACGCTACAAGCTTGGCACATCTGTATTTGGGGAGTTTCTCACATTCTTCCCTGCAGACCTTCTCAAGCTCTGTCAGGTTGGATGGGGAGTGTCGCTGCACAGATATTTTCAGGTCTCTCCAGAGTTGTTCGATCGGGTTCAAGTCCGGGCTCTTGCTGAGCCACCCAAGGACATTCAGAGACTTGTCCCAAAGTCACTCCTGCATTGTCTTGGCTTTGTGCTTAGAATCGTTGTCCTGTTGGAAGGTGAACCTTCGCCCCAGCTCTGGAGCAGGTTTTCATCAAGGATCTCTCTGTACTTTGCTACATTCATCTTTCCCTCGATCCTGGCTAGTCTCTCAGTGCCTGCCTCTGAAAAACATCCCCACAGCATGATGCTGCCACCACCATGCTTCCCCGTAGGGATGGTGCCAAGTTTCAACCAGACATGATGCTTGGCATTCAGGCCAAAGAGTTCAATGTAGGTTTCATCAGACCAGATAATCTTGTTTCTCATGGTCTGAGAGTATCTAAACATTATTTTAATATCTCCAAAGCAATTGCCTCTCTATGAACCACTGGCTACTTTTTCTATATCAACACACCTGCTGGTAACTCTGAACTGGTTAGGACAGCTCATGTGGTCTCCTAAATATCTGTCAACTAGGTTAGGACTCTTATGACTAAAGAGGTTTAATATCTAGCTTTTATTTCTACCAATAAGAGTAGGAGTAAATTGTATCTATTCTCAGTGCTTACGACACATTTTCTACTCTGAGACGCTTTGTGGATATGGCCCAATTACTGTAAAATTGCTGGAAACATGCCAACAGGACACTGAAGTTGGGAAATAAACGATGTTGTAAGCAGAACATTGCAAACATTATACACTCAGTGAGCTTGCTATTGACTGAAGTTGTGTACTTTCCGTGTGTGTGTGTGTGTGCGCGCATGCGTGTGTATACAGACCTATTAGACACACCGTTGAAGGCCTCTGTATCGGAACAGGCTTTAGGGCTCTCGTTTGATGACAACTTCTCAATAGTGCTGAATTTGACCCCATACACCATGATCACACCGTAATCTACACACACACACATAAGAGTTGGTTTAACACTTGCTATTCCATATGAGGCCAGTTTCCTCAACTAAAAAGAACAGAATCTCCATTGAAAGTGCTTTTTAGTCCAGGACTTTTGTGTCCGGGAAACTGCCCTGTAAAAAAAAACTCAGTCCACAGGTGTAGATATACTAGGAGCTTAAGGTTCTGATGGAAAACTGGAGTTACTTTACCACACTGGAGTTACTTTACCGCACTGGAGTTACTTTACCGCACTGGAGTTACTTTACCGCACTGGAGTTACTTTACCGCACTGGAGTTACTTTACCACACTGGAGTTACTTTACCGCACTGGAGTTACTTTACCACACTGGAGTTACTTTACCGCACTGGAGTTACTTTACCGCACTGGAGTTACTTTACCGCACTGGAGTTACTTTACTGCACTGGAGTTACTTTACCACACTGGAGTTACTTTACCACACTGGAGATACTTTACCGCACTGGAGGCTGGGATCAGCACACGTCAGGAACCTGCGTTCAATCTCTGACATTCCATAACCTGGAACAGGAAAACAAAAATCTTCTTTCGCCTTTTATTCTCTGTCACCTTCGATGAGGGTTTCCAGCCTTGAGCTACACATACCATCCGTAATCACTGTAAGATGATTAGACTTACCCAGAAAGAGGCTGGCCTGCAACACTGGAAGAACACACAAGAGAATATACTCTTTATAAATGTGAAGCCCCTGGAGCACGTTAGAGGTTGAGAGGAGAAGAGAGGAAAAGGATAAAAAAACGAAGAGAAATTAGAAGAGTGGAGACTTACCGGCGAATAAAATTGATTGTCCAAGGAGCATTCTGTCTACTTTATCAGGGATCTCTATAGGAGAAACAGCTTCTGAGTGTCTGACTGTATTGAATGGTTTTGCCCACGTAGTGAGAAATGAATAACAGTTGAACGCATGAGCAGTTACTGGAACATATTCCCTCTTTACTCTGTTGACCAATCCCCCCCCCAAACACACATAAACACACACACACACACACACACACACACACACACACACACACACACACACACACACACACACACACACACACACACCTTCAGTCAATATAGCATGAGGATGAAAGAAAGTACAAATGATTATAAAACGGGCGGGTCTAATCCTGGATGCCGATTGGTTGAAAGAGTATGTCAGACGTTATCTATTTCACAACTACCCACGGCTGTAACAAAATCAAAATGTCTATTTACTTCCTAGCGTAAGCTAGGCTAGGGGTGAGGGGTTAAGGTTAGGTGAAGGTTTAGCTAAAAGAGTTAAGGTTATGAATAGGGGAAGGATTAGCTAATATGCTAAGTAACTGCAAAATAACAAAAAAGTAGTAAGTAGTTGAAAAGTTGCAAATTAGAAAAATGTTGCTAGATGTTATACACCTACCTGTCCACCCCGAATGACTACCCTCCTTTCGTTTTTGACCTAAGTAACCATGTCTTATGTACAAAACGTAACATATCATACTACATGGAGTGTCCCCGATTTACACACAGAATAATAATCCTCCCTCAGGGGAGGAGTCAATATTCACTCAGGGGAGGAGTCAATAGTCCCTCAGGGGAGGAGTCAACAGTCCCTCAGGGGAGGAGTCAACAGTCCCTCAGGGGAGGAGTCAACAGTCCCTCAGGGGAGGAGTCAACAGTCCCTCAGGGGAGGAGTCAACAGTCCCTCAGGGGAGGAGTCAATATTCACTCAGGGGAGGAGTCAACAGTCCCTCAGGGGAGGAGTCAATATTCACTCAGGGGAGGAGTCAACAGTCCCTCAGGGGAGGAGCAATGTTCCAGACAATATTTGGGGATTTTGGTTGAAAACTCTGTCTCATCTAAACTGTCAAAATATAAACTCTGATGGTGAGGTTTTGCACTGTAGTGGTTGGTCTGTAACTGATCAGATCTGAACAGCAGAAAGAGAGGACTTGGTGTATTTTAATACATTTGAATACACATATAGGACTACATACACACAACTAAGGACACCAAGACTCTTACCTGTCCCCCCTTCCACCAACAAGACTCTTACCTGTTCCCGCTCCACCACCTGTCCCCCCTCCACCACCTGTCCCCCCTCCACCAACTGTTCCCCCTCCACCACCTGTCCCCCCTCCACCACCTGTTCCCCCTCCACTACCTGTTCCCCCTCCACCACCAGTCCCCCCTCCACCACCTGTTCCCCCTCCACCACCTGTTCCCCCTCCACCACCAGTCCCCCCTCCACTACCTGTTCCCCCTCCACCACCAGTCCCCCCTCCACCACCTCTCCCCTCCACTACCTGTTCCCCCTCCACCACCAGTCCCCCCTCCACCACCTGTCCCCCCTCCACCACCAGTCCCCCCTCCACCACCTGTCCCCCCTCCACCACCTGTTCCCCCTCCACCACCAGTCCCCCCTCCACCACCTGTCCCCCCTCCACCACCACCTGTTCCCCCTCCACCACCTGTCCCCCCTCCACCACCTGTCCCCCCTCCACCACCTGTTCCCCCTCCACCACCAGTCCCCCCTCCACCACCTGTTCCCCCTCCACTACCTGTTCCCCCTCCACCACCAGTCCCCCCTCCACCACCTGTTCCCCCTCCACCACCAGTCCCCCCTCCACTACCTGTTCCCCCTCCACCACCAGTCCCCCCTCCACCACCTGTCCCCCCTCCACCACCTGTCCCCCCTCCACCACCTGTTCCCCCTCCACCACCAGTCCCCCCTCCACCACCAGTCCCCCCTCCACCACCTGTCCCCCCTCCACCACCTGTTCCCCCTCCACCACCAGTCCCCCCTCCACCACCTGTCCCCCCTCCACCACCTGTTCCCCCTCCACCACCAGTCCCCCCTCCACCACCTGTCCCCCCCTCCACCACCTGTTCCCCCTCCACCACCAGTCCCCCCTCCACTACCTGTCCCCCCTCCACCACCTGTCCCCCCTCCACCTCCTGTTCCCCCTCCACCACCTGTTCCCCCTCCACCACCAGTCCCCCCTCCACCACCTGTCCCCCCTCCACCTCCTGTTCCCCCTCCACTACCTGTTCCCCCTCCACCACCAGTCCCCCCTCCACCACCTGTCCCCCCTCCACCACCTGTCCCCCCTCCACCACCTGTTCCCCCTCCACCACCAGTCCCCCCTCCACCACCTGTCCCCCCTCCACCAACTATCCCCGCTCCACCACCTGTCCCCCCTCCACCACCTGTTCCCCCTCCACCACCAGTCCCCCCTCCACCACCTGTCCCCCCTCCACCACCAGTCCCCCCTCCAGCACCTGTCCCCCCTCCACCACCTGTTCCCCCTCCACCACCAGTCCCCCCTCCACCACCTGTCCCCCCTCCACCACCTGTCCCCCCGCTCCACCACCTGTCCCCCCTCCACCACCTGTTCCCCCTCCACCACCAGTCCCCCCTCCACCACCTGTCCCCCCTCCACCACCTGTCCCCCCTCCACCACCTGTTCCCCCTCCACCACCAGTCCCCCCTCCAACACCTGTCCCCCCTCCACCACCTGTTCCCCCTCCACCACCAGTCCCCCCTCCACTATCTGTCCCCCCTCCACCACCAGTCCCCCCTCCACTACCTGTTCCCCCTCCACTACCTGTTCCCCCTCCACCACCAGTCCCCCCTCCACCACCAGTCCCCCCTCCACTACCTGTTCCCCCTCCACTACCTGTTCCCCCTCCACCACCAGTCCCCCCCTCCACCACCAGTCCCCCCTCCACCACCAGTCCCCCCTCCACTACCTGTCCCCCCTCCACCACCAGTCCCCCCTCCACCACCAGTCCCCCCTCCACTACCTGTCCCCCCTCCACCACCAGTCCCCCCTCCACCACCAGTCCCCCCTCCACCACCAGTCCCCCCTCCACTATCTGTCCCCCCTCCACCAACTATCCCTGCTCCACCTGTCTCCCCCTTCCACCACAAAGACTCTTACCTGTCCCCCCTCCACTACCTGTCCCCCCTCCACCACCTGTCCCCCCTCCACCACCTGTTCCCCCTCCACCACCAGTCCCCCCTCCACCACCTGTCCCCCCTCCACCAACTATCCCCGCTCCACCACCTGTCCCCCCTCCACCACCTGTTCCCCCTCCACCACCAGTCCCCCCTCCACCACCTGTTCCCCCTCCACCACCAGTCCCCCCTCCACCACCTGTCCCCCCTCCACCACCTGTTCCCCCTCCACCACCAGTCCCCCCTCCACCACCTGTCCCCCCTCCACCACCTGTTCCCCCTCCACCACCAGTCCCCCCTCCACCACCTGTCCCCCCTCCACCAACTATCCCCGCTCCACCACCTGTCCCCCCTCCACCACCTGTTCCCCCTCCACCACCAGTCCCCCCTCCACCACCTGTCCCCCCTCCACCACCTGTTCCCCCTCCACCACCAGTCCCCCCTCCACCACCTGTTCCCCCTCCACCACCAGTCCCCCCCTCCACTACCTGTTCCCCCTCCACTACCTGTTCCCCCTCCACCACCAGTCCCCCCTCCACCACCAGTCCCCCCTCCACTACCTGTTCCCCCTCCACTACCTGTTCCCCCTCCACCACCAGTCCCCCCTCCACCACCAGTCCCCCCTCCACCACCAGTCCCCCCTCCACTACCTGTCCCCCCTCCACCACCAGTCCCCCCTCCACCACCAGTCCCCCCTCCACCACCAGTCCCCCCTCCACCACCTGTCTCCCCCTTCCACCACAAAGACTCTTACCTGTCCCCACAAAGGCTCTTACCTGTCCCCCCTCCACTACCTGTCCCCCCTCCACCACCTGTCCCCCCTCCACCACCTGTTCCCCCTCCACCACCAGTCCCCCCTCCACCACCTGTCCCCCCTCCACCAACTATCCCCGCTCCACCACCTGTCCCCCCTCCACCACCTGTTCCCCCTCCACCACCAGTCCCCCCTCCACCACCTGTCCCCCCCTCCACCACCTGTTCCCCCTCCACCACCAGTCCCCCCTCCACCACCTGTCCCCCCTCCACCACCTGTTCCCCCTCCACCACCAGTCCCCCCTCCACCACCTGTCCCCCCTCCACCAACTATCCCCGCTCCACCACCTGTCCCCCCTCCACCACCTGTTCCCCCTCCACCACCAGTCCCCCCTCCACCACCTGTCCCCCCTCCACCACCTGTTCCCCCTCCACCACCAGTCCCCCCTCCACCACCTGTCCCCCCTCCACCACCTGTTCCCCCTCCACCACCAGTCCCCCCCTCCACTATCTGTCCCCCCTCCACCACCAGTCCCCCCTCCACTACCTGTTCCCCCTCCACCACCAGTCCCCCCCTCCACCACCAGTCCCCCCTCCACTACCTGTTCCCCCTCCACCACCAGTCCCCCCTCCACCACCAGTCCCCCCTCCACTACCTGTCCCCCCTCCACCACCAGTCCCCCCTCCACTACCTGTCCCCCCTCCACCAACTGTCCCTCCTCCACCACCTGCCCCCCCCCTCCACCACCTGCCCCCCCCCTCCACCACCTGTCCCTCCTCCACCACCTGCCCCCCCTCCACCACCTGTCTACCTGTCCCCCACCTGGTGTCTCAGATGTGAGTTGTCGTAGGCTTATGCTGGGTGCGTGGCTTATTACTGGAGTTTTTAGACATGACTCAGTATCTGGTCTGTCTCCCTCAAGTGGTCAAAGTCAGTAACTACAGTGTGTGTGTGGCTTTGTGGGATGCTGCTAACCCTCCAGACCAGGTGATGGGCAACTGGCGTCCCCTTTTTTAGGCCCACGGATCAATTTCTGTTGAGAGGTAGAATAGTAGAATACACAAGGTGACATTTCGAAATGTGGTTGTGAATCAGCTGTTTTTCTCTTGTGATGTCAGTCACTGACAGTCACTCAACTAGCCCCATTTTTTTTTTATTGTTAAGTTAGTCTAGCCAGCTGTCTAAACTTGCTAGTAATCATGGTCGAATTAGCGACCGGGGGGGGGGGGGGGGGGGGCTCCCATTGATTTTGTAAGTCACTCTCACTCAGATATCCTATAAAAACTGCAAACATTTCTCTCCACCCCATGGCAATGTGTAGAATTGCAGGAAATGAACTCAAACTTTCAATTAGGACCTCCAAAAGGCTATGGCCAGCTCCGTCTAAACTTGTGTCGGTATCTATGTGGGTACGCAGACCCGACAGCCACTCATGATGACTTCAGGTTTTTTTGTGGCCACTACCCCATTAAAGTTGCCCCTCACTGCTCCTGACTCAACAATCAGTGCCTGTATTCATAATGGCTGCATTAACACAGGCAGCCCAATTTTGATTCTTTTGCCCCATTATTGGCAAAAGATCTGATCTGATTGGTCAAAAGACCAGTTAGTGGCAAAATATCAAAATTGTGTGTTTCAGAATATTAGTGCTAATTTGGGATCAGTTTTGCCTTTCAGATGATAATGCATGAGATTACATGGACGGGGGGGGGGGGGGGGGGGGGCCTGATCCTAGGTATGTACTCCTACTCTGAAACACTTAAATGAACACAGGCTGTGGGGGTTTGTGTTCACCTTGCTCACAAGGGATGTGGGTAGTGAAAAATGTCCTTTTTCTAATTCATAGTTGGAGCTATGGATGCAGGGACCTACAGTTCACAAGATTATAATGTATAGCTTCAAAATAAGACCTAATTTTCAGCAGTAGAGTGATATAATCTTCTGCAACGAGTTTCTAGCGAGAGGGTATTTTCCTGTTGTATCTGTAGTAGTGACTGTATTCTGTATCCCCTCTATCTGTAGTAGTGACTGTATCCCCTCTATCTGTAGTAGTGACTGTATCCCCTCTATCTGTAGTAGTGACTGTATACTGTATCACCTGTTCAACCATTAGACCCTTTACTAGAGCCCCAAATTGAGATGTTTAAGGTATTCTTAATATGACAGACACCTTGTGTGACTTTAGGTATTCTAATAACAGTATTAGATATAGCTACATTTGTTTCAAGAAAACACGTTTAGAATATTGTTCTGACACATGTTCTTTATCATTAGACTATTCAGATTTTTTAAAATTTTTGTTTTGCAGTACTGCAGATAACCTTTTCTGTTACTTCTGTTACCATAGTGCAAAATATCACGTTACAATTTGTGGTTCAGAAAACACTTCAAAATGTGGTATTTACAATATGTACACCTTAGCACAATACGACCAACTTTATAACCACTACTACGTCAAATTTCATTCTTGATTAGCACGTATTTACATTTGTTACTAACAAGACCATATTATATTGTCGAGTAAAATGACTACAAAATATTTAAAAAAAACAGACATGATAAACAATTTAAAGTATGCGTGCCTCGTTTCATATCAGTTTAACTGAAACCGTGGTAGAGTTGTGTGTGAACAAGTTCACTGGTGCATCATGGTCCAATATTTTGATCGATACCGTTAAAAACACAGCTGGCCGTGATAGCAATGGTTAAGAGTTCACGCCAGTCAGTTATCCATATCAAACAGCTCATCCCAGTCCATATGACATGGATGCTCATTCTAGGGGGGGGGGAGCGGGATCTTATTGGTTCAAACCATATGTTTCTTCCTCCATCTTTGTAAAGACAACCTAATATTCACATTTGGTCTTCAGCTTTCAGTGGAGGTGGACCCACTCCTCTGAACTCCCTCACTTTCCCGGTCATTTCCCAACAGATTGAAATAAAGGGTTTTAAACCGGGGATTCTCCAGTAACTTCTAGGACCATTGTTCTGTAATCCAGGGCCCGTATTCACAAAGCGTCTCAGGGTAGAAAATGTGTCGTAAGCGCTGAGCATAGAGACATTTTACTCCTACTCTTACGGGTAAAAATAAAAGCTACGCATGAAACCTCTTTAGTAATAAGAGTCCTAACCTAGTTGACAGATACTGAGGAGACCTCATGAGCTGTCCTAACCAGTTAAGAGTTACCAGCAGGTGTCTTTGATCATTTAAAAAAAGGCCTGCAACATTGTTAAATAATATGTCTAAGTAATATTGGGACACTGAAGGTATTTAGGGCCTATGTTAACTTTGATTTGGTGATGAAAATGATAAAACTTTTTATGCAACATTATCAGTAAGAGACTTGATGCCTACAGTACTGTACAAAATACATTTAGAGTAGTTATCCAGGAGTTCAGAGTGTTAGCGACAATATTATAAAACTTACGCTTTTAACAAACATCACAATTGGTAAAAAAAAAAAAAGAAGGTTATGCACGCCAACATATTAGGAGTAGACAAAGTGATCATGTCAGACAAATTATATCAAGTGTTTTAACATTACAACATTTGATGTACAGTCACATTTATCTGGGTGTCTGAAACGTGCTATACAGTTCACAGCTGGCCATGCCTCTTCGTGATTGGTTATTTCCCATAATTTACAACAATGAGTGTCATCACCATCGGTACCTCAAACTGTCGTGATGACCAGCTGAGATAACCTTTTTAGGAGTTGATTTTACTCCTAGCTCAGTTTGTCTGGTCAGTGTCTTAACATCCTAAAACCTACTCTGAGTTGGGAGTTTTTTTTTTGTCTTAAAAAACAGTTTTAACAGGATTCCTAGAACCTTTTGAGACACTATGTGGATATGTCCCCTGGTCAGAGGAGACATTTCAACTAATCCCAGTTAATTCTCTCCTTGACTCTTGATGAAGACAACACTGCATTACTGGGCTACACGGCTAGGACTGATACTGCACATCTAGTCCCAGGAACGACCTCTAAGGTCAGGTCAGAGGTCAGGTAAATTCGGTCGAAAAACAAGCAGACTGCACTTCTCCAGGACTAGAATAAGGTCACTCCAGATGGTAGAAGTCAGAGATGGGAGAGAGCGAGAGAACTATCTAACAGAGTGTCCTGCCCTCTCCCTCCTGCCCTGCTTCTTCAGTAGCTGGATGCGGTTGTGGCAGTAGAACTTGATGGCTCTCCAGTCACGCTGGTTGCTGACCAGCAGGGGACAGAGCTGCAGGCAGCGCTCGCAGTCCGCCTTGGCTGGCACGCGCTGCTCCATGATGTTCCTCTTCAGGTGCGTCTCCACGGCGATGCGCTCCGCCTCCGACCAGGGCCGTTTCAGCACCCCACGCTTCCCTGGGAACACAGGACAGAGTCATGAACATCAATTTCCCAATTCCAAATACATACCCACCGAGTACCTAACCCCTAAACACTTGTGTATATATATATATATATACACAGTATACACAAGTGTTTAGGGGTTAGGTACTCGGTGGGTATGTACTCGGTGGGTATATATATATATATATATATATATATACACTGCTCAAAAAAGAAACAAATACAACTGTACATACCTGACTTGGGCTGTATGATCCTCCTCTTGTGGGCACCAGGGAGCGAGGGGTTGACGGAGGAGGGAGCGGGGGCTTTAATCTTGCTGGGGGGTTGACCTGGTTGCTTCTTCACCTCCTCCACCTTCTCCTTAACCTTCTCCTCCACCTTCTCCTTAACCTTCTCTTTAACCTTCTCCTTAACCTTCTCTGCCTCCACTTCCGAGTCGTCTGAGAAGGAGTCAGCAGAGTTCCCCGACATCACTGTTGGGTAGGGATAGAAGACGGAGAGAGCGCGTTAGGTAGACATAGAAGACGGAGAGAGCGCGTTGGAGAGGGATAGAAGACGGAGAGAGCGCGTTGGAGAGGGATAGAAGACGGAGAGAGCGCGTTGGGTAGGGATAGAAGACGGAGAGAGCGCGTTGGAGAGGGATAGAAGACGGAGAGAGCGCGTTGGAGAGGGATAGAAGACGGAGAGAGCGCGTTGGAGAGGGATAGAAGACGGAGAGAGCGCGTTGGAGAGGGATAGAAGACGGAGAGAGCGCGTTGGGTAGGGATAGAAGACGGAGAGAGCGCGTTGGGTAGGGATAGAAGACGGAGAGAGCGCGTTGGGTAGGGATAGAAGACGGAGAGAGCGCGTTGGGTAGGGATAGAAGACGGAGAGAGCGCGTTGGGTAGGGATAGAAGACGGAGAGAGCGCGTTGGGTAGGGATAGAAGACGGAGAGAGCGCGTTGGGTAGGGATAGAAGACAGAGAGCGCGTTAGGTAGGGATAGAAGACGGAAAGTGAATGAACAAAGCATGAACAACATGTTTTGTTCATTCACTATAACCTGCCTGATACAATGTAAAAGGCTTGGAGACTCAGGGCAAGGTTTTCCTCTTTCATTTATGTAATAAGCAAACCATAACATATAACACCAAGACAAGATGTCCGTTAACAATGTCTGTGAGAAGGACAGATCGTTGTACGGCAGGCAATGCAATTACAAGGTACCCTGTTCAGAGTTCCCATCTATTTAAAATGTTCTGGTAAGTTTGCTCCCAGCTGGCCTCCCAAGTGGCGCAGTGGTCTAAGGCACTGCATCGCAGTTCTAGCTGTTCCACTACAGATCCTGGTTCAAGTCCAGGCTCTGTCGCAGCTGGCCTCCCAAAATAAAAAAATACAAATTTTACAAATAAGTTTGTTCCCAGCTGTGTCCGAGTGAGAGGAGAATCACCCTTCATGTGTAAAGCTCTAAACATGCAATCCCTTACTACTGCTTTATTACCAACTTACAACTAGTAAACATATCCCTACTGAGCATGACCAGCATACTTGTTAGTAAACATAGCCCTACTGAGCATGACAGCATACTTGCTAGTAAATATATCGCTACTGAGCATGACCAGCATACTTGCTAGTAAATATATCGCTACTGAGCATGACCAGCATACTTGCTAGTAAACATATACCTAGTGAGCATGACCAGCATACTTGCCATGCCTCCCTTGGTAACAAAGCAATCATTCCTCTAGTGCCGTTTCCTCCTCTCTTCCATCCCAATGAGATGGGGAGATTACTAATTCACATGTAAATGCAATGCAACTATTCTCCTTTATTCCCTTCAGAATGTATCAGGTGCAAACCCTTCATGAACAGAACGCGCCCCCCCCCCCCCACACACACACACACACAAGGGATGGAGCTGTGCCATGGATTTGCAGTGTGTGGTAGTTTGGTCATACCAGAGCCCAGTTCCCTGTAGTTTACCCTTACCATCCAGCTCCAGACAGATGTGCTGCAGACTCATCCCTCTGAAGAGGACCCCCTCCTTTTCCCCATAGATCACCACCCTGCCCACACGGCCCATCAGCGCCGGGTCTCGGCCTATCGTGGCACAGCTCTGGGTCACGTGGTACTCCCTCTGCAGGAAGTCTTCTAGGCGCTTGGCGGCAGCCCCGCCCGGCTGGCCCTGCCCTTCGCCTTCCTCCAGGAGCAGTAGCTGGGTGAGAATGGCCACCTGCTGGCGCGCCCGTGTCTGGGTCAACGCCCTGGGGTTCTTGGCGCCGCTGGCCCGTGCCAGGTTGCGCAGTAGGTCGGTGCCCCGGAGAGGCGTTGCGGGCGAGTGGAAGGGCCGGGAGAAGACGTAGGGGCTGTGGGGGTCGACGCCCACGTTGGAGGAGGTCTGAAGGAGCAGTTCCAGGCAGGACTCGCAGTGCGGGGGCAGGATGAGGGGCTGGATACGCCCCCTCTTACCCAGCACACCTGCCCGGGGGAGGTGGCAGAGGACCTGATGCTCGAAGGGGGAGAGGATGGCCTCCATGCCTGTGGGGGGGGTGTTGGCCGAGTTAGCCTGGGTCAGGGTAGGGCTTGGGGGGGTGGTGCGGTTGTGGTAGTCCTGGGTGGTGAGCTTGGCCACCTCACACTCTCGGTGGCGGTTGTAGAGGATGAGCAGCGCCAGGCTGGAATGGCAGAGGAGGCGCCAGGCCTCAGCTGAACTGGGGGAGCGAGTGAGAGACAAGAAGGAAGAGTGCTGCTGCCGGCTAAGGTAGAGCACCAGGCAGGATAGGGAAGAGAGGAGAGGGGGCATGTGGTGTCTGTGGGAGCTACAAAAAAGAGAGAAAGAGATAGCGGGAGAGATAGAGCGACACAGAAGGAGAGAGAGCGACAGAGGGAGAGAGAGAACGACACAGAGGGAGAGAGAGCGACACAGAGGGAAAGAGAACGACACAGAGGGAAAGAGAGCGACACAGAGGGAAAGAGAGCGACACAGAGGGAAAGAGGGAGAGAGTTTCAAAAAATACAATGTAAAAATGTAATATTTGAAAGCAATTTTTTTTCTTCTTTTCCTGTTGAAAATCAATATCCCACATATACACTTAAGGACCAAAAAATGTTTTGAGCAGAATCCAAAAATATTTGACAACTGCAAACTTCATTGAGTAGGCCATTCAAGGATGTCATCGCCCCCCCCCCCCGGGTTGATAACAATAGAGGAGAAGTAGAGTACATAAGAGGAAGCCACACCCACTTGTGCCATGTCATGAGGATACCTGGACCACCTATTGACATGTTCCTTTTGTTAATAAATCAGGTGATGAAGGAGCTGAAAAGAAGACTGGAGAAATTTACATCTCCATTATAATATTGATAGAATAATAATATTGATAGAATGGTAAAATATGCATTTCTCAAGCAATTTCAATTCAGAACTTCATATGTAACATTTAATTTAGGCCCAACTTCTCTTTCCAATGTAGCTTAACCATATTATCCATCATACCTAGCCATCTGTGTACTCCAGTCCCCAGGACTCTCTACTGTCCCCGCTCCACTCAGCTCCTCATCCTGCTCTTCTTCCTCCGGCTTGGGGGTAGGCGGTGGAGGCATCTCTTCCTCTTTGCTCCTGATGGACTCCCCCGCTTTCTGCTGCTCCTCCTTCTCTCTCTTCGGCTTGCGGCCCCTCCTGGGTGGCGTGGATGTGGGAGGACTTTTCACCGGTGCCACTGCAGGGGCTGAGCCTGGCTTGGGCGTCTGAACCGATAAGTTGGAGGCTTTTTTGGCCGCGGCCGACTGAGAAGCCGAGGGTGGGGAGAGTGAGAGTGAAAAGGAGACCGCCCCCGAGGAACTTCGAGCGGCCACCGCATCCCTCTCTCTCTCCCCGGAGAAAAGAGGGGGAGGGGCGGGAGCAGAGGAAGAGGAGGGCTGGGGGGAGGCGAAGATGTGGCCGTGCGAGGAGGAGGTAGAGGAGGAAGGGTGTGTGTGGAGTGCGGATAGCTCCATGGCAGCCCTGACCTCTGGCTGGTTGGCATGGTGTTTCTCCAGGTGGCGTGCCAGAGAGCGGTAGTGGCGGCCGCAGTAGGGGCAGTGCAGCCGCCGGCTGACAGTGGCCCCGCTGGAGCTGCCGATGTTTATGTTGATGTTGTTGTTGATGTTGGTGGTGGGGGGCGCCAGTGGGGTGGCGGGCTGAGACGGGGTCTGGGCCGGGGTCGAGGAGGCAGCCAGCCGGGAGAAGGAGGATGAGCAGGGGCGCCCGGGTCCGGCCCTGGGGTTGGCGACACTCTTCTTCTTGGTTGTGGTGACGGGGGTGGCTATTTTGCGCTTCTTTCGGCGGCGGAGCATGCGGCCCCTCAGCTCCTCCATCTCTTCTTCTTCGTCGTCATCGTCGTCTTCCTCCTCCTCCTCTCGGTCCGAATCGCTGGGCTCAGTGTGAGTTAGCGGGGAGGAGGAGGGGGAGAGGGACCAGGAGGGGGTGAGGTAGTCGGAGAGAGACAGCGGGTGGGGGCCAGGCTCTTCATCCTGTTCGGAGACAAAATCCAAAAACATAACAAATGAGCATCTTTATAAATCCGCACAGTAACCAATAGAAAAAAATTAAGTTGAGGTCACGATCTTCTGATTACCTTCTTTTTGTTATTGTCTGGGTTAAAGCTGCAGTCAAACCCTCAGAGACACAGAGCTATGGAATCCCTAGGATATTCATAAAGCAACCAACAGGCTTCAAATATGGAGCCCAACCAATCACACTGGGCAATGTTCTTTACTTGGACAGAACAAGGAAACAACACAACAAGCAACTAGTAATGCCAGAACTGCGAATTTTGATGTGTATGAGGTTTCTGTTGGTCAGACGTCATGACCTCTGACCACACTCATTCAAGGAGTACATTTAAGAATAGCCGAAATGGGTTTGCAACGAGGCAAGCTGGCGATGTTATCAGAGTCATTAGTCACCATGGCGTTCTCTCCCCAGTCCATCAGGCTGTAGTCCACTGTGATCTCCTCCCCTTTGGCGATGTCGCGAATCGCTATGACGACCAGCCGCACCTGACTCCCGCAGTGCACCTCTCGGATCCTACAGTTGGGCGGGGGGTGGAAGAGCACTGGCCCCCGGACCCCACTCGCCCCCTCCTCGCCCAGCTCCGACACACTGGACGGAGAGACAAAGTAACGTTACACACCATCCACTGGAGACACAGACTTATGCTCTTGCCTAGCAACCACACCTGATTTCACTGACCAAGGTCTTGGTGAGGTGTGTTAGAACTGGGCTTGAACAAAAGCCTGCACACCCTTCCAAGACTTGGTGACCACTGCAATAGGTAAGGTTGACCCATACACTGCAGTCTCAATGCAACTACAGACATTTGATTGATTTCTCAGACATGTCTGTCATTGGTTGTCTATTCCATGATCCTACTGTCTCTCTCACCAGAGCTGGGAGGGGTCGGCGAGGTAGTAAGGGCTTCCGGTTGGAGGTAGTCTGTCCTCCGCTCCGTCTGGGTACTGTCCATCACCTGGGAGAGTTAGAAACAAGTAAGAACAGCAGAACACATGATAGGGCTGGAGGACTGAATAGATAAACACAATGATCTGCATGTCATTTTTGGCAGTGAGGGGAAAACACTATAGAGAGAGAGATTTATTTAACAAAGCTTAGGCTTCCATTAAGGCCTATATGAATTCTACCTTAGATACACATCATGAGTAGCAGACCCTTTTTCCTTTCTTCCTGTGCCAATGCCATTCCAAATGTGTTCCTATATAGTCCGCCACAGTCGGACGCTTCATAATACCCATAAAACCTTGTAGTCAAACACGTTAATGGTTCCAATCGTTTCCCCACCAAGTATGTGTCCGGTGTAGGCTTGGCGTGATGTTTTGATAACCGTGTAAAATCTCTCTCCTCTGACAATTTGAGTCATCAATATATTTGCCTCAATTTACACAAAAAAAAAATGTAATGCTGATTAGCAAAACGGAGAACACCTCAGCAAGACTACGAATTCCTGCAGGAAGCTCCTGCACGTCACATCTAGCCGACACGGTCAGCTACTCTTCACCTGCGCGATCAGAGATGTGTGCCCAATCCATGATGAATCCATGTGCTGTATTGAAATGAATTGAATAAAGTGTTGAACTTCTTCTGTCCCATTTCTCGGTCTTAAACTAGCCACTGACAAAACTTTAGCTAGCTAGTTACACATATTTTGGATTACTTAGCCTTGATAATTGTTTGTACAGTATGTCGACTTTGGTGTCTATTTCACACATTATGGCTTTTTCCAAGGATGACCACTCGAAGTCTGGCCATGTGGAGGAGACCACTATCAGTCTGGCCATGTGGAGGAGACCACTATCAGTCTGGCCATGTGGAGGAGACCACTATCAGTCTGGCCATGTGGAGGAGACCACTATCAGTCTGGCCATGTGGAGGAGACCACTATCAGTCTGGCCATGTGGAGAAGACCGCTGATGGAGATTCCCTGATCCACCTCTACGCAGACGACACCATTCTGTATACTTCTGGCACTTCTTTTTACACTGTGTTAACTAACCTCCAAAACGGGCTTCAATGCCATACTACACTCCTTCTGTGGCCTCCAAATACTCTTAAACCCTAGTAAAACCAAATGCATGCTTTTCAACCGTTCGCTGCCCGCACCTGCCTGCCCGACTAGCATCACTACTCTGGACAGTTCTGACCTAGGATTCGTAGACAACTACAAATACCTAGGGGTCTGGCTAGACTGTAAACTCTCCATCCAGACTCATATTAAACATCTCCAATCCAAAATCAAATCTAGAATCAGCATTCTATTTCACAACAAAGCCTCCTTCACTCACGCCGCCAAACTTACCCTAGTAAAACTGACTATCCTACCAATCCTCGACGGTGTCATCTACAAAATAGCTTCCAATACTCTACTAAAGTTCATCCTGTGTCGGTGACTGTAGCTATTAAGTTAAGTTTGTGCATCTTAGCAATACACTGTGATCTATCCAGCTTTCAACATACTCCAAGGAAAGAGCCACTTAATCATTAACCAGATTAACCCAGATACCAAACTTAGATAAGTGATAACTCAGTTCTAGAATGTTGTCATTGATGAGAATGAATCTAAAAACATAAGACATTCAGAATGTACTTAGTTTAGACATTCAGTCTGTATTGTAGTTTCATGACCATTGACACATCTTCAATAGGCACAGTATTTATTAATTCAGAGTGGTACATGCATTCTCTGTCTGGATTTATAGAATCCTTCACACTGTATGGTTGATATTGTCAAGTGATAAAATCCCAAGTTATCAATTAAAAAATGTTAATGGAATTCTATAAAATATTCTAAAGCTGTAATGTCATCAATCAAACTTTATTTATATTGCACATTTTTTACAACAAAGGCATTTCAAGGTGCATTTATCCTCCTTCCTGTTGGCAGGTCTCTATAGGTGACCACTTCCTGTTGGCAGGTTTCTCGAGGTGACCAGGGGATTCTCTCTACAACATGTGAATGCCTCCGTGGAGCTCATCAGTGTTGCCTGCAGCCTATTTTGACGGTTCACAAAATGGGCCGTACGGGTGTGGAATGCGAGTGGAGGAACCCACCCGTGCCCAACCAGGTGCAGTCAGTTGGAGGACCTGTACCCGGCTGAAGACTACAACCCTCTGTCCTGAGAGCCCCCACGGGAGGATCTTCAGTGTCTAAAGAACCATCTCCAGGGCAGGTTCAGTGGAATGGCATGTCTCCTTAAACAACCGCTACCCTCCCCGTCATCCCTGTCTGAACATTGTAAAAAAAAAAAAAACAAGGGCATCTGAGGCATGCAGGCATCCTGGCTGGCATGGCGCAGTCGTTGGAGCAGCAGGAGGCTATACGGCAGTGCACCAACCCCAACTGGCACACATTGAGGAGAGGGAGGTTGACAGACAGCAATGATGGAGCAGTGGTTAGGGCCAAGCTCGTTACTCCATCGCTGCTAAAAATGGTCCTCAGATCAGTCGTTGGATAGGGTGTTGTCTGTAAAGTGGGGCAGAGATAAAGAGGAGGGAATCAAGGCATTCAAAATGGGGGTGTGAAGGAGATAGGGCTTTGAGTCACATGGTCCTGGATACTGGGTGCCTCATTGGACAGTCTGGAAGTCAAGTGTCCCTATGGTGCCAGGGACCTTATCATTGAAGAGGCAGTGAAGCTAAAGGATTTTTGTTATATCAAGGATGGAGGTTCTTACCGCCCTCCGTGAAGACCATCCTTACTGGCACCAGGTCCACGGTCAGCTTCACATTACTGGAAGGGACACCTGCTTCTTCATTGTGTGAACCACCAAAGCCTCCATCCCCAGCCAGCGTGACGACCTCTGACAGACTCATATCGCTCCTCCTGTCAGTACCCGTTTTCAGGGAAGCCACTGCTCCAAAAATATTCCACAGTGTACACACACACACTTGGCTGCCAAAATAGGTTATATAACATACAAGTTTAGCTCAAAGCAGCTAACTAAAGTAATCACAAAGGCACAGTCTCATTCAGTAGTACAACAGTTCACGTTGCATTTTATCATGGACACAGCGGGAATTTATATCTGTGATGTTTAAATTACTTCTTACCCCCAGAGTGAGAGAGAGAGAGAGAGCAAGTACATCACTTCGAGCAGATGTGAGAGAGAGCGAGTACACGTGTGCCTATCGGAGTAGTGGTTACAGTCCGGTACATAGCACAGAACCATCCTTGCTTCTTCTCGATGGAGAGACCTAAGGTTAGCTAGTTGGCTACAAAAGCCAGGGTAAATTCAATTCTAGTAATACAAAAAAAAATGCTAAGGTAGCTAGCTAGGTAACTTTAAAATGCATAAACAAGATTACACACGAGAAATATACAATATCAATTATTTACACAAGAAACTAAAAAAAGGCTGATATCTACTTGCTAGGTTAGTTGCTATTGTCGATGAGAGTTTGCATGGAGAAATGTGGAAGTTTCTCCCAACCCTGCAACTTACGTCAAAGCTCGAGACAAGATGTGTAGTTCTGTATGATAGCCACATTGGCGGCTAATTAGCATAGATTTTTAGGGGGGGCAATTACATGCGAATATATTGATAAAAAAAATAAAATAAAAAAAAAATAATCACCTTGTCCTAGAGAGATTTATATGGTTCTCAAAACGTCACCTTTTATGACATAGTTCGAAAATCCCCAACGGAAAAAATGAATGGTGGAAAAATGATTGGAACCACTTCAGGGTTTTACAGCTAGGTTTTGTGGGTATTATGACTCATACTGGGGTACTCAATAGGCAAGACCTACTGGTGAACTAACCGGGTTATTAGCTTGATGGGTAACATGACAGAACACCGTTGTTTGTTATCAAACAAATAATTAGCAGCCCGGGATTCATTTAAAATTGACTGCGATTTGGTTTATAAAATGTGTGCTAATCCACAAGATAAATATATCCATCTATCGATTTATTTATTTTTTCCTCTTAAGGGGTTGATCAGCTTTAATATTGCGGATAGATTGTTGCTTTCATCAATGTAATTGTCGGCATCATTTCCAATCCCCCCATATATTTTTGGGGTAAATGCACACTTGTTTTTGAATATTCCTTTATTATTCCCTGCAAAACCTAACACCCCTCCCCCAATTGGAGTAAACTAATAAACAATAACACTTCGGCTTCTACCTTCAGTTTATACATACTGTACACATTTTACAGACACAATCTATTTTACAATAGTTATATTTTGTTTGTTTTTAGTCCTGGCCTCTATTTCTGATGTCCATCCAGTTTGATTTCTATTTGTTATCTTGACTATGGGAAGATTGTTTGTTTATTTATTTATTTATATTAGGGGATACACACACACACACACACACACACACACCAATTCCAGTGGGTCAGAAGTTTACATACACTAAGTTGACTGTGCCTTTAAACAGCTTGGAAAATTCCAGAAAATGTCATGGCTTTAGAAGCTTCTGATAGGCTAATTGACATTTCTGCCAATTGGAGGTGTACCTGTGGATGTATTTCAAGTCCTACCTTCAAACTCAGTGCCTCTTTGCTTGACATCAAGGGAATATCAAAAGAAGTCAGCCAAGACCTCAGAACATGTTTTTTTTTTTTTTTTAGACCTCTACAAGTCTGGTTCATCCTTGGGAGCAATTTCCAAAACGCCTGAAGGTACCATGTTCATCTGTACAAACAATAGTATGCAAGTATAAACACCATGGGACCACGCAGCCATCATACCGCTCAGGAAGGAGATGCATTTGGTCTCCTAGAAATGAACATACTTTGGTGCGAAAAGTGCAAATCAATCCCAGAACAGCAGCAAAGGACCTTGTGAAGATGCTGGAGGAAACCGGTACAAAAGTATCTTTATCCACAGTAAAACGAGTCCTATATCGACATAACCTGAAAGGCCGCTCAGCAAGGAAGAAACCACTGATCTAAAACCACCATAAAAAAGCCAGACTACGGTTTGCAACTGCACATGGGGACAAAGATCGTACTTTTTGGAGAAATGTCCTCTGGTCTGATGAAACACAAAAATAGAACTGTTCGGACATAATGACCATCGTTATGTTTGGAGGAAAAAGGGGGAGGCTTGCAAGCCGAAGAACATCATCCCAACCGTGAAGCACGGGGGTGGCAGCATCATGCGGTGGGGGTGCTTTGCTGCAGGAGGGCTTGGTGCACTTCACAAAATAGATTGCATCATGAGGAAAGGAAAATCATGTTCCTCCCTCATGAAGCTTATAAGTGAAATAATCTGTCTGTAAACAATTGTTGGAAAAATTACTTGTGTCATGCACAAAGTAGATGTCCTAACCGACTTGCCAAAACTATAGTTTGTTAACAAGAAATTTGTGGAGTTGTTGAAAAAGTGCATGTAAACTTCCAACTTCAACTGTATGTAAATGTGATATTTCAGTTTGAATAAATTAGCAACAACTTCTAAAAACCAGTTTTAGCTTTGTCATTATGGGATATTGTGTGTCGATTGATGAGAAAGAAGAGAAAATCAATTTTAGAATAAGGCTGTAATGTAACAAAATGTGGAAAAGGTCAAGGGGTCTGAATATTTTCCAAATGCACTGTAATGTAACTGCCTTAACCTGTTTGGTATAGGGGGCAGTATTGAGAATTTTGGAAAAAATATGTTCCCATTTTTAACGGCCTCCTACACCAACTCAGAAGCTAGAATATGCATATTATTGTTCAGGTTTGGATAGAAAACACTCTGAATTTTCTAAAACTGTTTGAATGGTGTCTGTGAGTATAACAGAACTCCTATGGCAGGCAAAAACCTGACAAGGTTTCAAGCAGGAAGTACCCTGTCTGACAAGGAGTCGTGCGTCTTACCTCTTTTTATTGAAAAGTAAGGATCTTAGCTGTAACGTGACAATTCCCAGGGCTCCAATAGGCTCTCAGAGCCCGCGAAATAACTGAAGGTTTACGAGGGAACCTCAGGTTGAAATATATTATCGCCTTTTGTAAGTGGATGCTCGGAGGACCTTTCAATGATGCGCGTGCATGAGTCGCTTCTGAGGAGAAATTTTATTCGGCTGTTTAGGCTCAATGCATACTCCCGGTCGGAATATTAACACTTCTCTATGACATAAATGGCATAAAAATTGGTTTTAAACAGCGGTTGACATGCTTCGAAGTACGGTAATGGAATATTTAGACATTTTTGACACGCCAATGCGCCATGCGCGACACCGCGAAAAAGCATTCTAGAACTCACGAACAAAACGTCGCTGTTTGGATATAACGATGGATTATTTGGGACCAAACCAACATTTGTTATTGAAGTAGAAGTCCTGGCAGTGTATTCTGATGAAGAACAAGCAAGGTAAGAACATCTTTCTTATAGGAAATGTGATTTTGGTGGAGGCTGACCTGGGTGGGTGTCTAAATAGCTAGCCCTGTAATGCCGGGCTATGTACTTAGATTATTGCAAAATGTGCTTCATCCGAAAAGCTATTTTAAAATCGGACATATCGAGTGCATAGAGGGGTAATGTATCTATAATTCTTAAAATAATTGTTATGCTTTTTGTGAACGTTTATCGTGAGTAATTTAGCAAACTGTTAGTAAATTCACCGGAAGTTTGCGGTGGTTATGCTTTTTCTGAACGTCACATGCTAATGTAAAAAGCTGGTTTTTGATATAAATATGAACTTGATTGAACAGACATGCATGTATTGTATAACACAATGTCCTAGGTGTGTCATCTGATGAAGATTATAAAAGGTTAGTGCTGCATTTAGCTGTGGTTTGGGTTTATGTGACATGATATGCTAGCTTGAAAAATGGCTGTGTGATTATTTCTGGCTGGGTACTCTGCTGACATAATCTAATGTTTTGCTTTTGTTGTAAAGCCTTTTTGAAATCGGACAGTGGGGTTAGATTAACGAGATTCTTGTCTTTAAATAGCTGTGAAATAGTCATATGTTTGAGAAATTGAAGTTATAGCATTTCTAACGATTCAAAAATCGCGCCACTGGATTTCAGTGGCTGTTACGTAGGTGGGACGAGTTCGTCCCACATGTACTAGAGAGGTTAATAACCAATGTGTATTATGTAACATTACTATTAAAAAAAAAAATTGTACACACTTACAGTAATGGATAATTGTTGCTAGCTATCCCATAAAGCCATCGCAGAAAAGCAAATTGTTTTCTTCTTCTGTAGTTTGGTAACTTCCTGTTCTTCGACTGACAAAGTTTGAAAAATGTCAAAGTATGCGGTGTCCGTCTCGTAACAGATTCCACTCCGTTGTGGACGTCCCCATTGAAATGCGTGACATCCGGCGCAAAGTAACGGAGTGCTTATGGGTAATGTGAACAAGGCTTCACACGTGATACATGACGAAGCACTCATTCTGATATGACATATCTGCCGCCTACGTAAGATCAACGGCAAAGTGGATAAAACGAGAATAAAATCACCTCTTACTTTAGCAGCCTTGAAAAAAGGTGTCAGGAAAGCAATGCTATTAATTATTCGTATGTTAAATAGGATTGAAAGAACAGAATCAAAGTTGATTGCTACAGACATTTTTTTTTATCCTACTTCCCCAATAACGGCAATTACTTTTTTGAGAAAACTCAAAAAAAAAAAAAAAAAAAAAAGCATATTCCTACAATAGACAAGAATTGAATGAGTTTTGCGAGGCAGAGCTTAAAATAGAGGAATTGTCTATAGCTGTAAAGAAACCAGCCTTAAATAAATTGCCTGGCTGTGATGGCCTAACATCAGATTTTCTTTTGGAATGATCTAAGATCTACCTTCATTGAATGTATTGAGAATAATATTTTCATGCCCACTTTTGAAACAAGGTATAATTATATTACTACCTATACCTGGGAAATTGGTAGTATTTGTTTAGTTAGGTACTTTGCATGTTGAATGCATAATCCAACTGCCATGTTTATACAACTTAGAAAGTTTAATAAAAAAATACAATTAAAACATTTACACACAAAAAAAAAAGACATCTGAACTCATATTCCATTTGTAGGATGCATTCTGTACTCAGTCATTAATTTCAAGAGAGAAGGTAGTGATCACACAGGGAGAAGATCAGCATCTCTTACAGCTCAATGGTGATACACCGTCTGTGCACACTCCCCAAAAAAGTATGTTTTTTTTATTCTACTACACAATTCACGTGGATGACCTAATGAAATCAAAATCGCTGAAAAGTGCCAGGTTTGCTTCCCTGATACAACGCATCAACTTTGCCTGCGCTGCCCCAATGTAAAAAGGTAACAGCAGAATAATTATTGGGGTCTGCACCGAGGGTGTGCGAATGAATGTGAAGTGGTCATTATTGGACCGACAAGAAACTAGCTGCTGTTGCAAAACAGGCACCAGCGGGTTCTTTAGATCGGCAGGGCCAGTACTACATATGCAACGGTTCTACGGTTTTCTAAAATGTTAGTCTCATAACATTTTGGTACCATTATCGTAGTACCGGTATACCATGCAACACGTGTGTGTGTGTGTGTGTTTACCTGGACTGTAGCTGTGTTCAGACAGACTCTCCTCTTCCTCCTCCTCTTCATCCTCTGTCACGTAGGCCCGGTCGCACACCTTCACAGGGGTACCCTTCCTTTTCCTGACACACACCCTCCTATAACACACCAGGGGTTCCTTCAGATTTAGAAAATTTCAGATTTTTTTTAAAATACATGTTTTACTGAATAGAGCTGACAGATTTATTTTGTACATGACAAGAATGACATTTCTAGATAAATTGTATTTACATCTGCCACATTATGAATAGGCAATTTTTCACCATGAAAACAACCCCAAGTAAGCCTACAGCTAAGGCTGTGACGGTAATTGGATAACTGTCATTGACAGTTTTGGATGTTGACCAAATAAAATAGCTGTCAACCATCTTTTTTTCATAAAATGTTTCATCAACTTTATTTTAACGTATAACACTTCTGCTATGGGTAAAGTAGATAACTATTGATTTGTATGGTATTGTTTTGCTAACTTAGTCCGTCTACTAAATTGTATTCGTCACCTCCTCTTTCCAACCATCTTTTAATGTGGCGCAATCAGCAAATCCGCTCTACCACGGATAGGAGAGAATCTTTGAAGGTCAAATCATCCAATTCAAAAAGGGGAGGGTTGGAGTGAAAAGTGTGGACTGAGGTCAACTATAGATCCTATAGCCTACAGGCTGGGGTGGGTAGCCTCTGCTCTTCACCTCTGGCCTTTTTCATTGTTACAGTAGATCGGAGGAGTGAGGTGAAAAAGATGTCTCGCCTAGCAAAAAAATAAATAAATAAAAAACAAATCATTATTTTTTGCACTAAAGTGTAAATATGACTCCTTACATGAGTCTGACAGTGCACTTCCGCTGTTTGAAAACAATTCCACACAACCGACACCCTGGCCGAAGCCCTGCGTTTGGGATAGCTTGACTGGCCCCTTGACGAAAATAAAGTGTACTGTATCACCACAGACAACGGGGCAAATATTGTGGCTGCAGTGAGGCAACTGAACTGGCCTTGGCTAAATTGCTTTGGCCACAATCTCTATCTTGCCGTCGCCATCGGAGTGAACAGCGAGAGCACACACACAGGCCAGGGTCTAGGTCTATGGACCTAGTGAATGCCCAGATGGAGCTGAATCTCCCAAATCACAGCCTCATTCTGGTGAGAAATACAAGTTTGAACAATAATAATTTATTTATAACCTATTTGATGTTAAAATAATAAGCTATAATAATGTTGTTATTCAGATGCAAATAAATTAAACAAAAATCTGCTAATTTCCTTGAATCATTCAATGTTGCATTTCCATAGATCCACTGTATTTTCACAATGAAATTAGCCTGTTTATTTTGTTTTATTGTCGTTAAACTACTGATAATTAAATTATAATAATCATATAAAACATATTCCCGAGTTTCTCCCATTCTTCTCTGCAGATCCTCTCAAGCTCTGTCAGGTTGGATGGGGAGCATTGCTGCACAGCTATTTTCAGGTCTCTCCAGAGATGTCAGATTGAGTTCAAGTACGGGCTCTGGCTGGGCCACTCAAGGACATTCAGAGACTTGTCCCGAAGCCACTGCTGCGTTGTCTTGGCTGTGTGGTTAGGGAAATTTTCCTGTTGGAAGGTGAACCTTCGCCCCAGTCTGAGGCCCCGAGCGCTCTGTAGCAGGTTTTCATCAAGGATCTCTCTGTACTTTGCTCTGTTTATCTTTGC
The DNA here is from genome assembly GCF_901001165.1 of Salmo trutta. Taxonomy (NCBI): domain Eukaryota; kingdom Metazoa; phylum Chordata; class Actinopteri; order Salmoniformes; family Salmonidae; genus Salmo; species Salmo trutta. Next base: position 3,101,193 of record NC_042964.1, on the reverse strand, counting down.
CTCAATCCTGACTAGTCTCCCAGTACCTGCCGGTGAAAAACATCCCCCCAGCATGATGCTGCCACCACTATGATTCACCTTAGGGATGGTGCCAGGTTTCCTCCAGATGTGACGCTTGGCATTCAGGCAAAAGAGTTCAATCTTGGTTTCATCAGACCAGAGAATCTTGTTTCTCGTGGTTTGAGAGTCTTTGGAAGACTTTTGGCAAACTCCAAGCAGTCTGTCATGTGCCTTTTGCTGACGAGTGGATTCCGTCTGGCCTCTCGACCATAAAAGGCCTGATTGGGGGAGTGCTGCAGAGATGGTTGTCCTTCTGGTAGGTTCTCCCATCTCCACAGAGGAACTCTGTCAGAGTGACCATCAGATTTTTGGTCACCTCCCTGACCAAGGGCCTTCTCCCCAGATTTCTCAGTTTGGCCGGGTGGCCAGCTCTACGAAGAGTCTTGGTAGTTTCAAACTTCTTCTATTTAAGAAAGATGGAAGCGCACTTTTGTTCTTGGGGACCTTCAATGCTGCAGACATTTTTTGATACCATTCCTCAGATCTGTGCCTCGACACAATCCTGTCTCGGAGCTCTACAGACAATTCCATCGACCTCATGGTTTGGTTTTTGCTGTGACATGCACTGTCAACTGTGGGACCTTTTATAGACAGTTGTGTGCCTTTCCAAATCATGTGCAACCAATTGAATTTATCACAGGTGGACTCCTGCTCACAGCTCAATTTTGAGTCTCATAGCAAAGAGTCTGAATACATATGTAAATAAGTTATTTTCTTTTTTTTATACATTTGCTAAAATTTCTAAAAACATGTTTTCGCTTTGCCATTATGGGGTATTGTGTGTAGATTGCTGAGGAATTATTTTTGTTTAAATCCATTTTAGAATATGGCTGTAACCTAACAAATGTTAGAAAAAGTCAAGGGGTCTGAATACTTCCTGAAGGCACTGTAGATGGGGCTGTAATGGAGCAGGTCGAGAGATTCAAGTTCCTCGGTGTCCACATCACTAAGGACCTATCATGGTCCAAACGCACCAACACAGTCATGAAGAGAGCACGATAACGCCTCTTCCCCCTCAAGAGGCTGAAAAGATTTGGCATGGGCCCTCAGATCCTCAAAATGTTATACAGCTGCACCATTGAGAGTATCTTGACTAGCTCCAATACCGCTTGGTATGACAAATGCGTGGCGTCCGACCACAAGGCGCTACAGAGGATAGACCGTATGGCCCAGTACATCACTGGGGCCGAGCTCCCTGCCATCCAGGGCCTCTATACCAGGCGGTGTCAGAGGAAGGCCCTAACAATTGTCAAAGACTCCAGCCTCCCAAGTCATAGACTGTTCGCTCTGTTACCACACAGCAGGCGGTACCAGAGCACCACGTCTTGGCTCAAAAGATTCCTGAAAAGCTTATACCCCCAAGCCATAATACTGCTGAACAGCTAATCAAATGGCTACCTGGACAATTTGCATTGACCCCCTTTTTCTTTTGCATTGGCTCTATGCACACTCACTGGACTCTATCCACACATACTACACCGACACACACACACACACACACGGTACTCCTTGTATATAGTCTTGTTATTGTCATTTTATTGTGTTACTAAGTCCTTTTTTTGCTACATTTTCTTACTTTTTAACTCTGCATTGTTGGGAAAGGGCTCAAAACTAGCCATTTCACATTAAAGTCTACACCTGTTGTATTTCCAGGCTGTATCACAACCGACCATGATTGGGAGTCCTATAGGACAGCACACAGTTGGCCGTGTTGTCTGGGTTAGGCCGTCACTGTAAATAAGAATTTATTCTTAACTGACTTGCCTAGTTAAATAACGGTTAAATAAATAAGAAATAAAAAAATCTAGCGCATGTGAAAAATATCTGATTATTTGTTTTCAAGTGCAACTTTAATAATTATGGTTTTTGGAAACAACTTTGCGATTTAATAAATTATTCTAATGATGAACTTGGCCTCAAGATGCTCTTGGGAAACTGGGCCATTATATTTATTGAATACAATTATAAAAAACAAATTTTATCAAATCCATAAAGTATCAGACAATCAAATAATATATTGGGAACAAATGTACATATAGCTAGTGAAATATTTTACTTTTCAATAATTGTAGCTATTTGACAAACCCCAATAACCAGGCATATATAAAATGACTGACACACACACACACACACACACACACACACACACACACACACACACACACAGCCTTTGCAACCCTCATTCGTTCTCTTTATACAGTAAACCACAAGTCAGTCAGATCTACACAGTGAAAGTGATGCCTAATGTAACTGACGGATTTCCCCAACAACATCAGTTTGAATGAAGATTGTAGTAGCACATAGCTAACTACAGTACCAGAATATCTGGCAAACATGTGGTTTTAATGATTAAATGCCTAAATAACGAGCCATATCGCTTTCGAGTTAGCTAGCTATCAAAATCAAACAAGGCTAGCCTAAATGCAATTTAATCTGTTTAGCTAGCTAGCTATGACTACCGTGTGCAGATGTAACTGGCCAGCTTGCTAACTAACAGATGGCTAGTAGTTAGCTAGCTGGCTAATTAAATAACAGACAGGACATTACAGCTGGCTAGCTCTCAAACGAAAACTGAAAAGCATACGGATAATCAACGGTGAGAAGTGGGTGACAGGCTGTACAAAAAAAAAAAAAAATAACGAAACTAGGTAGCTATTGATCCTGAAGCGAGAAAAAAAACCCACTTTCGCCGTTACATTTTTTTCCTCAGAATCATCACAGGAATGGATGCCTCTAACTAAACAAACACACCCGTTCAGGCACGGCTTTGCATTCGACTTCACTTTTAAACAAGTAGCTAGCAAGTGATCAGATATTCCCCCAATAAGTTATTTATCTCACCCTCGGGGAGGCGGCGGTTTGCTCCCATCCCCGTCGCTGTCGAGGGTCGGTGGCTCCCGGTACTCAAAAGGCGACCGTACGTTCTCCGCCATTAGTACAGCTCCCCTATCTCGCGCTCCGGTAGATATGCGCAACGCGCATGTGCGAGTATGCAGAGATTTATATGGTAAAATGGGGGGTGGAAATAGCAGGACAAGGAGGCAAGAAAGCAATAGATCTGTCTCTTACAACCCTTCCTTTTCATTATTATTGCGTTGGAATTAGAATAAAGTAGTCTATAACATGTTTTTATTAAATTTATAAATGCACTGAATACTATTCATGAAAAACTACAACAAAACACTCTAGATACACTTCAGTTTAATATTCAGTGCAAATCCAAATAATTTACAGATAATGTTCGACAAAGTAGAAAAGCTCACAATAACAAAAAAAAAAAATCAAGGTTATATCCATTATCATAATATTCAGTCAGTGTTTGGAAGCTGTGTCGGACTGTGAAGGGGGGTGAGGAGGGTGTGACAGTTTTGGCTACACACATTCAGTTTGCTACTGAGCAGTATTAGCTAAAAAGGTCAACGTCAACAAGTTTATACAATTTAGCAGCATTTTCAAGTATGTAGAATATACAATTAGCCTACTGTAAGTGAATAGCCACATTGACAGTACAATAACATGCAGCGACGTAATCCATCACAGTTTATTTTCTAAACTTTCCTGACCAAAAAAAGATGAGCACAACATCGGTATGTGTTACATGATCATATCCTTATGTTTGTTGGAATTACTTTTCTCCTATGGTAAAGAAATGGAATCTGGAGTTATGTTGGCATCATGTGGTGCAAGTGAACCACCAGCTATCTTCATTGATCAGTAAGCTGCATTTTCACAGTAACAGTTTATCAGTAATTTTCGGTTACATTCTAATAGTTAGCGTTAGTGTTAGTTACGACATGATTCAAACTGTGTTAGAATGCTTCAACTAAGCCCCTTCAAATTCTACCTCAAACAAAAGTAGGAAGAATAATTTAAATTTCTCATCAGTAAGTTGTTCCGCTTCAATAAATAGACTACACAACAATAACAACAAAAACTATCCTTGGAACTTATCACGCCATGCATGGCATGACCATCCTTTCTGACAAAGAAATGCTACTGAAACAAGTCTTGCTGGTGGACCTCAACATAGTGAATACAATCATCTGATGAAAGTCATTTTTAGCATTTCATAAAAGGAGCTTAGTTGTGATTTTAGTAAAGCTTCCCAGCATTGGGGAGTCTGTCATAATACCGTAGGATTTTCATTAGTAACATGTCTGCTTTTGAAAGCTATCTGATCTTAGACTGAGACAGAACTAGATTTCTTCTCTCCCTTCCCTCTCGGAGTGGAGGACGTGAAGGGTCTGCGAGGCAGAGTCGGCCCAATGGATCAGCTCTAGCAGGACCCGATAGGTCCACATTTTCGCCCCAAAAGTACCCACAACTCCATCAACCTCCTAAAAGAGAAAGAAAAGTTGGTAGTTACAAAAACATCAAGGTTTTCTCACAAGCCCTCAACACAACAAGAAGTGAATTTTTGAAAACCTTTGTTTAACTAGGCAAGTCAGTTAAGAACAAATTCTTATTTACAATGACAGCCTAGGAACAGTGGGTTAACTGCCTTGTTCAGGGGCAGAATGACATATTTTTACCTTGTCAGCTCGGGGATTTGATCTAGGAGCCTTTCGGTTACTGGCACAACGCTCTAACCACTAGACTAACTGCCATTCCAACATATCAGTTTGTGCTTTAGACTGATTAGGACATTGTTTTTTTATTTTGGCCTCACTAAATGGAAGATAACCCATGATAATGGTCATTAAAAATGTTAATTTTTAACCTCATTGCACTGATGGTCTGGGGTGACGTCCTCCTCGGTCTCCAGTAGGACCTTGGTGCTGTGAAGCAGATGTCCCAGTCGATCCCGGACGCTCTTTCTCAATGTCTCGTACTCGCCCTCTAGCTCACCCATCTCCTCCTCCTCTCGTAGGATGAGACACTCCAGTAGTCCCAAACATTTGCGCAGGGCTGAGTGTAGCAGCTGAACCTGCTCGTCAGAGCTGAGGTCAGGCGAGGACAGAGAGAGAGACACGATGCGGTCCCCGGCTGGGGTGTGGTCTGACAAGAGGCTCTCCCTCTCCCTCTGAGAGGATATAGGAGGAGGAGAAAGGGTGGGTGGGGAGGGCCAGGGGGTGGAGAAAATGAAAGCAAGATAATATAAGCATGAAAATGAGTAACATATGCTGCTACAAATAAAGGTGTGCCCCAACAGTAAACCACCTGCTACTGATTTTTGAGAAATCTACTTTGTTTTCTGTGGGGGGGGGGGGGAAAAGTGTTGGCTATTCTGTGAAAAACATCAGCTTTATTCATACCCCAATAAAATATAATTTTTAAACAATCAAAACAATTGTATATTTATAATATCTATAAAATGAATTCACTCTATACAATTAATTTACATGTATTGGTTATTTTTGTAGATTTATTTTTTTTCTGTCTAATGGGAGCCAGCAGCCAAATTTGAGTGACTCAATCCATTAGAGTGGGCCTCCCCTGGGTCACAGTTTGATGGATTGGGTTGGGAACATGGAGGAGAGGGAGGGATGGTTTTTAAAAGGATGATTCAATTAGGAACTGCAGCAGCATTACATATTCTGCAAGGCAAGTGCACAGTTACAGTCCAGTAGACAGTTAATTATTTCTAACGACCAATGTTGGAATTTACCATCTGGCTACAGAGTTATCCTGAAACAAGATCTTAAAAATATAATTTTATCTAATGAGACTAATCTAGGGAAATGAAAATAAGAAAGTTACAAGTATCTTAAACGGTGCCTTACAGGTGCAGCGAAATAGGCCTGAGGTCTAACGGGACGTGAATGACGTGGTAGGTATGCTATGTGGTGTTGTTTATACCCAGCAAGTTGCCCTAAAAAAAAAAAATACAAATATCTACAAATTCGCTCAGTAACTACTCACATATAGCTCCAGAAGATGAGTGCAGTCCTGGTGCAGTAGCCGAGCCAGAGCCGCTGCTCTCCCCGTTCTAGATCGCCCCGGCGCAGGCATGTCTAGGAGCGTGTCTATCTCAATGTGCTCCTGATCAGCCATTTACTCGAGGTGGTTTGCGGTGAGTCGGTGGTAACCAATGGTGGTAACAGGCAGAAAGCAGCCGGAGTGTTTTTCTCCTACTACAGAAATGGAGACTTTGATAAATAAATTATCTAAAGCTACCAACCTCGATATTTTTGAAAACGTACAGATTGAGCTAGAGGTCCATTTCGTCGTTGCAGTAATTTGACAATTTGTTTTATTTAGTTGTTCACATGAACGCGACGTACAGGGGTAATGGAATGTAATTGGTTCCGTAAGCGACAGGGGCGTTTTTCAGGGACGCACAGATGTTTACACCCAAACCGGGAGAGGTACGGACACGCAGACGAACTGATTCGGTTCAGCTCAGTCCACAGTCTGAGGGCTTGTTCGACATTGCAGCCAATCATTTATATAAACCCTGTTTTGCTAATGCTATGTATTGACCATTGAGAGGCTTTGAAGCCACGGTCGGCCATATTGGCACTCAGGAGTAAGAGCCTCTAAAAATGATACTTTAGGGAATTTTTTAAAATATATTTAACATTTTTATTTGAATGTCTAGCTCACATAATAATAATAATAATAATAATAATAATAAAATGCATTCATATGTCTGTAATATAATAAACGTGTCAGAAAATGATGTAGACATTAATACATGTGGCGCAACGGTCAAAGGCACTGCATCTCAGTGCTAGAGGCGTCACTACAGACCCTGGTTCGAATCCAGGCTGTATCACAACTGGCTGTGATTGGGAGTCACATAGTGCCGCGCACAATTGGCCCAGCGTCGTCTGGGTTAGGGTTTGGCTTGGGTAGGCAGTCTTTGTAAATAAGAATTTGTTCTTAACTCACTGGCCTAGTTAAATAAAGGTTAAATCAAGTGTAAAAAATGTAAAAGCTTCTAAAATATTTTTTTACCATGGTAAGTTAATGCCAAGATGGAGGAGCGGTGGCTTCAACACAGTGCCTCGAATATGTCATCTAGTGAATATATAAATTATTGATTACTGCCGACAGTGTAGGCGACTGCCGACGTACTGATCGATAAATCACCTTCCATCATAAATAACGACTCATTACTATTTGTATTATTTGTAGATCAGTCATTCAGTCAGTCACAATTTACCCATAATACATAACGGTTTTGGTGCTCTCAAACACGGCCATTGGTTCAGTCCACTGAGGTATAGGTTCAGTCAGTCATCCTGATGAGCCCTTCTCAGCTGAGAAAGGGGTAGCTGCAGCACAATAGCGTGATGAGGCGGAGACCCTTCGTGTCAGGAAGTAATTTAACCATTCATTATAGTCATTGCGCTCTGTAGAGTTGCTATTTTCTCTATATTTTTTTGTGTAATTAACTCGTGACATTCCTGAATTACTCATTATATTAACAGTCAGATTTAATCAACAAGTATGATAGTCAGTTTAAAAAGGGTAAGGTTAAAACACTGTAAATAAAGTGCATTCGGAAAGTATTCAGACCCCTTGACTTTTCCACATTTTGTTACTTTACAGCCTTATTCAAAAATGTCTTACATTGTCCCCCCATCAATATACACACACTATGTATTAACAATAAAAAACTTAAATATCCCATTTACACAAGTAAATGGGCAGCAGGTAGCCTAGTGGTTAGAGCATTGGGCCAGTAACCGAAAGGTTGCTAGATTGATTCCCTGAGCTGACAAGGTAAAAATCTGTCGTTCTGCCCCAGAACAAGGCAGTTAACCCACTGTTCCTAAGCCGTCATTGTAAGTAAGAATTTGTTCTTAACTGACTTGCCTAGTTAAATAAAGGTTCAATGAAAAAAAGTATTCAGACCCTTTACTCAGTACTTTGTTGAAGCACCTTTGGCAGTGATTACAGCCTAGTGTCTTCTTGGGCATGACGCTACAAGCTTGGCACACCTGTATTTGGAGAGGCCAAATACAAGTGTGGTAGGCGTGATCACTGGCCATGAAGATTATCAAGGACAACAACCACCCGAGCCACTGCCTGTTCACCCCGCTATCATCCAGAAGGTGAGATCAGCACGGGTGCATCAAAGCTGCGACCGAGAGACTGAAAAACAGCTTCTATCTCAAGGCCATCAGACTGTTAAACAGCCATCACTAACATTGAGTGGCTGCTGCCAACAACTCAAATCTCTTGCCACTTTAATAATTAAAAATTGGATGTAATAAATGTATCACTAGTCACTTTAAACAATGGCACTTTATATAATGTTTACATACCCTACATTACTCATCTCATATGTATATACTGTACTGTACTCTATACCATCTACTGCATCCTGCCTATGCCATTCAGCCATCGCTCATCCATATATTTATATGTACATATTCTTATTCATTCCTTTACACTTATGTGTATAGGGTAGTTGTTGAGAAATTGTTAGATTACTTGTTAGATTTTACTGCACGGTCGGAACTAGAAGCACAAGCATTTCGCTACACTCGCATTAACATCTGCTAACCATGTGTATATAACCAATAAAATTTCATTTCATTTCTACTACTCCAATCACAGAACAGGGCAAACTGGCTCTAACCAGAATAGAAAGAGGAGTGGGAGGCCCCGGTGCACAACTGAGCAAGAGGACAAGTACATTAGAGTGTCTAGTGAAAAGAAGGAATCCTGTACACTAGGGGATTTGTTTTATGGGTATTATGACGCGTCCACTGTGGGACTCTATGGCGACCGGTGTATGGGCAAGTGAGTGTGTCGAAAGGCAAGTAGTAGATGTGTGGAAAGGATTGGGTGTGTCGAAAGCGCTCTGCTAGGTTAGAAGGTTTTGATTGAATTGTGTTTTTAGTTTCTTACCACGCAACTACACTTTTGAAGCCAGAGGAAGAGTCTGAGTCATATTTCATTGTTAGTTTTACACAAATACTTCATTTTCAGTTTAAAACTGATGACTGTTTATTTTAGACTGTACATGTATGTATCAAGCAAATCAAATGCGAGTGTAGTGTAATGCGAGTGTAGCGAAATGCTTGTGCTTCTAGTTCCAACAGTGCAGTAATATCTAACAAGTAATCTAACAATTCCCCAACAACTACCTAATACACACAAATCTAAAGGGGTGAATGAGAATATGTACATATAAGTATATGTATGAGCGATGGCCGAGCGGCATAGGCAAGGTGCAATAGATGGTATAAAAAAATACAGTATATACATGTGATATGAGTAGTGTAAAATATGAAAACATTATTAAAGTGCCATTATTTAGAGTGCATTGTATAAAGTGACATCCGGTGACACAACTGGTGGTGGGAAGCAGCTCAGTTCTGCACCATACAATATATACCTCAGGCACCTTGATACAACACCGGTGCACTGTTCGCCTGCTTATCATACACCAGATAATGGGATTTAACCAAAGAATAATCCACACCTCTTTATTTTTATGGAAATCCGAATAATAATAATACAAATCTACACAAATTAGCGGTGAGGATGTTTTTTTTCCCTAGTTATTGACAAAAGAAAACCGAATATCCAGTATAAAACTAATTTTATCTCGGTGCCGAACCAGCCGCCTACTCTGTAAAACGTCAGGTAAACAGTACTTTCCTGTGGATATTTTGTCTCAAATTTCAAGCAGCTGAAGAACAAACCGCACAGACAACCAGTAGACTCTATTTTACTACGCAAGTCAGTTAAGAACAAATTCTTATTTTCAATGACAGCCTAGGAACAGTGGGTTAGCTGCCTTGTTCAGGCGCAGAACAGATGTCCACTTTATCAGTTCAGGGATTTGATCTTGCAACCTTTCGGTTACTAGTCCAACGCTCTAACTACTAGACTATGTTTAAATGTAATTTTATTCAACTTTCTGGCTTGTAAGGAACATTTAGAAGATTTTGCAGACATTAGTTTCAGGCTGTATATACCAATTAATGATGTATTACAGCCTGATTAATCAGATTAACATTAGCCTGCCGCTAACCTCACCTAGCTCGACACAAAGACCTGCTACAAACCTTCTCAACAAATGCACGACCACACTACTGAACCACACCGGTTCACCACCATCCGGACTACAACCACAAATGCTAACATGTCTTAACATTTACGCCAGACATGTTCCTATGTTACGAAACCCATAACTAGCCTACTGATTTTGCTGTACTCATTATGTCTAGGGGTCTTAGGCCTAACTAACTGGTCTGGAACCTGACTCGTTATGTCCAGGGGTCTTAGGCTTAGCTAACTGGTCTGGAACCTGACTCGTTATGTCCAGGGGTCTTAGGCCTAGCTAACTGGTCTGGAACATGACTCGTTATGTCCAGGGGTCTTAGGCCTAGCTAACTGGTCTGGAACCTGACTCGTTATGTCCAGGGGTCTTAGGCCTAGCTAACTGGTCTGGAACCTGACTCGTTATGTCCAGGGGTCTTAGGCCTAGCTAACTGGTCTGGAACCTGACTCGTTATGTCCAGGGGTCTTAGGTCTTGCTAACTGGTCTGCAACCTGACTCGTTATGTCCAGGGGTCTTAGGACTAGCTAACTGGTCTGGTACCTGACTCGTTATGTCCAGGGGTCTTAGGCTTAGCTAACTGGTCTGGAACCTGACTCGTTATGTCCAGGGGTCTTAGGCCTAGCTAACTGGTCTGGAACATGACTCATTATGTCTAAGGGTCTTAGGCCTAGTTAACTGGTATGGAACCTGACTTGTTATGTCTAGGTGTCTTATGTTATGACATCTTAGGCCTAGTTAACTGGTCTGGAACTTGAATGAATGTGTGCATTTATATGAGAAATCAGCATATGCGCCTAGGTGTTGAATGAACATGTGCCCAGGGAGACGGCAACCTTAGCTATGTCCGGAGCCAGGTCTGTCTTGACTCCTTTGGGTCGGTGAGCCCAAACTGATCATTACGTTCAGATGGTGACGGAAACAAATATATACAAAAATGAAAACAACATGCCAGGGACACTGACTAATTAGCAGCACCTGATGTGCTTATCAACCAGGCTCAGCACCTGGACAAGGTTGTCATTCCTAGGGGAATGGAGTGTGGAAGTATGGCTTGGATAGTGTGTGTCTATGTCATAACACTAATCTTCCCCCTATATCATAACACTTGTCTACCAGAAGTTGAGTATGCTAACTGTTCGTCGTTTTTTTTAATGCCGTAGTTGCACATTTTCTGTGAAAATCACTCCAATAAATGTGCGTTTAGCTACAGTGCCGATCTTTTTGGGACAAACTAAAGAAATTACATTTTTTGATGCATGCCAGCAAAGCCACTACACAGCACAATACTAAACAATACATGAATTGCTCTATAATGGTGACAAACGGTGCCCACAAACTGTTAGGGCCTACATAAAACTGTCCCAACATAAGAGTTTTCTATTCAGCACCATGGAGTGAATCCTTACCACTGCTACACCTGACTATCAGCTGAGCCTTGTCTGTCAGCGAAACAGTTCATTCAGCCTCATTTACTGCCTTTTTAAAAACCATAGCTGATATGGCTGACTTGCTTAAACAAATGTGGTTTATACTGACAATTGAGATGTAAAAGATATGGCTTAAGGGAACGATAAGCGGAGAAGAGGCAATCCGTAATTTTGATTAAGATATTAACGAGCAAGCTAAGATGGACATAGTTAATAACAATTTGTTCAGCACTTTTGAAATGTACAGCGACAGAATTCAGAACATGGGCCATTCTTACAGTATTCTCCCTGTACACCAAGTCAGAACAGTAGGATAAATAAAGGGGGCATATAATTAGACAATGAGAGCTCTTACAATATTCAATGATTACATTTATCTTAAAACAGGTTATAGGCTACTGTACATGTGTGCCATCAAGTCAGAACAATAGGCTAAGTTATGAGAGGGAAATGGACTCAATTATTAGGGTGAGGCATATGACCTACTAACAGCTTACTCCACAACATACACTTATTGTTACTTTCTTAGCTACAGTATACAGATCTCCCCCGCACCAGTATACAATACATTTTCGGAATCACCGTTGTGCTAGCTCGGTGCTCACTTGAACAGGAAGGTTGCGGCTGTCCTTCTTTTGGGCAAATTCTGTTATTAAACATTGTAATCGAAGTCTGGCTTTCTCTGGATTTATGGTGCTTTCAAGACAACTGGGAACTCAGAAAAAAAACAAGGTTGAATCATGATGTCAGCTATCTTTAGGTTGGAGCTCTAGAAATAGGCCCGAGTTCCCGACTTGGAATTCTGAGTTGGATGACTGTTCAAAACGTATTTTCTTCTGAGTTCCCAGTTGCCTTGAACTCACTGAAGTTTGAGATTTCCCAGTTGCAAGTTCCTTTGAACATGGCAGAGGTCTGGATTGACAGCATGGCCAATGTATTCAACCTTTTCTTGCCCATGGTGTTGCATATGAATGATTATCCTTTTGAGCTTGGAGAGAGACCCTTAAACCTAGACTTGGACCACACACCCTCTCCACCGAATAGCAGGGGAAGCAAAATAGTGATTGCTCTGCAACACTTGCAGTTAGCCACTGATTCCTTCCAAACCACTCATTCTTGAATTTGCGATTTCCAACTTGTTGTGTAATGTTTATGTCTAATGGCCGATGAGCAACGATACATTTTATATATCATTTCTCTTCATATGACAAGGATTTAAGTGATGGCGCCGGAGGGGATGGCTGTTGTAAATAAATATCACCTGGGCGCATAAGTGCGTGCAGCGTTTTCCTTTCTGTTTTCCATTAGTTTGCCTACAACCTCTGCGGAAAGTACCTGGATGTGCGTATGTTCTTCAGCTTTTGTAATTAAGAACTAATGTGCTTAGCTCCATTATGTTTATTTTTTATCCTGGAAAACTCCTCAGTCCTTAATGATTACAAGCATACCCATAACATGATGCAGCCACCATCTATGCTTGACAATATGGAGAGTGGTACTCATCACTGTGTTGTATTGGATTTGCCCCAAACATAACACTTTGTATTCAGGGCAAAAAGTTAAATGCTTTGCCACATTTTTTGCAGTATTACTTTAGTGCCTTGTTACAAACCAGATGCATGTTTTGGACTATTTAAAAAAATTCTGTACAGGATTCCTTCTTTTTACTCTGTCAATTAGGTTAGTATTGTGGAGTAACTACAATATTGTTGACCCATCCTCAGTGTTCTCCTATCACAGCCATTAAACTGTTTTAAAGTCACCATTGGCCTCATGTTGAAATCCCTGAGCAGTTTCCTTTCTTTCCGGCAACTGAGTTAAGAAGGACGCCTGTATCTTTGTAGTGACTGGGTGTGTTGATACACCATCCACAGTGTAATTAATAACTTGCTCCTTGCACCATGCTCAAAGATATTCAATGTCTGCTTTTTACATTTTTACCCATCTACCAATAGGTGTCATTCTTTGCAAGGCATTGGAAAAACCTCCCTGGTCTTTGTGGTTGAATCTGTGTTTGAAATTCACTGCTCGACTGAGGGACCTTACAGATAATTGTATATGTGGGGTACAGAGATGAGGTAGTCATTTAAAAATCATGTTAAACACTATTATTGCACACAGTGAGTCCATGCAATTTAGGTGATTTCTTAAGCACATTTTTACTCCTGAAATTATTTAGGCTTGCCATAACAAAGGGGTTGAATATTTCTTGACAAAAGACATTGCAGCTTTTAGTTTTTTATTAATTTGTAAAATGTGAAAAAACAAGTCCTCTTTGATATTATGGGGTACTGTGTGTAGGCCAGTGACACAATCTTAATTTAATCGATTTTAAATTCAGCCTGGAACAGCAAAATGTGGAAAAAGTGAAGGGGTGTGAATATTTTCTGAAGGCCCTGTAAACCAACCAATTCTGATCACTCAATCTATATCAACCCACAGCTATCCCCATTTGACACCTTCACCTCTGCACTCTCTAACAGTATCCGACTGTCTCCCTCTCTCTCCCATACTATCCCCTCATCTGCCCTATCCTCCTCCCTCTCCCCCTCCCACACCATTGCCCCTTCATGTCCCATCCCCACCACCACCCTCTCCCACATCACCCTATCCCCTCTCCTCTGGGTCTCCTCCTCCCCCTCCCCACCACAACCTTCTCCCATGTCACCTTTTCCCCTCCCCTATGGGTCTCTCCCTCTGGCTCCCCAACCCACTCCACCGCCTAATGGGTCGTGACGGTACTGGTTTGACAGGCCAACAATGGACCTAAGGGTGAGGAAAATGGTGGTGAGGGGGCCGGAGGTGGTGGTTGTGGCTGGGTGGGCCGTCAGCTGGATGATGGGGGAGGCCCCCGAGAGGAGGTGGGCATTCAGCTGCAGCAGCGTGGTAGTCTCGTACTGGGGGACAAGCTGTAGTAGCTGGGTCTGGTAGGTGTCCATCTGGTGGTTCTGAGGGGGGAGGGGGAGCACCACCTTCTGCAGGGGGATGAGGCCCTGGTTTTCCTGGCTGACAGGGGGCCATGGCAGGGGGGCACAGCCCCAGGTAAAGTCTTTAAGATTGGGGCAGGGCTGGTGATGAGGGCCCCTGCTTTGGCCGCGATCCCGCGAGCGCACCGTTCCTTCTTTTTCTCCTGGAATGAATACGCTATTGTCCGGTTGGAATATTATCGATGTTTTATGGTTAAAATACCCTAAGGCTTGATTGTAAACAACGTTTGACATGTTTCTACGACCGGTAATGGAACATTTTGACTTTCGTGTCCTGATTTACGCTCGCGCGTTATGCCTTTGGATAGTGATCTGAACGCACGATCAAAACGGAGGTATTTGGACATGAATATGGAGTATTTCGAACAAAACGAACATTTCTTGTGGAAGTAGGAGTCCTCAGAGTGCATTCTGACGAAGATCAGCAAAGGTAAGAGAATATTTATAATACTAATTCAGAGTTTTGTTGATGCCAGAACTTGGCGGGTAGCTGTATAGCTTGCTTCGATGGCTGAGCTATGTACTCAGAATATTGAACAATGTGCTTTTTCCGTAAAGTTATTTTTGAAATCTGACAAAGCGGTTGCGTCAAGGAGTAGTGTATCTATAATTCTTTCGATAACTGTTGTAAATTTTATCAATGTTTATAATGAGTATTTTTGTAAATTGATGATGTGCACATTCACCGGAAGTTTTGGTGGGAATACATTTTCTGAACAGCACGCGCCAACGTAAAATGCTGTTTTTGGATATAAGTATGAACTTTATCGAGCAAAACATACATGTATTGTAT
The DNA here is from genome assembly GCF_901001165.1 of Salmo trutta. NCBI lineage: Eukaryota > Metazoa > Chordata > Actinopteri > Salmoniformes > Salmonidae > Salmo > Salmo trutta. The sequence continues at coordinate 3,085,959 of NC_042964.1, read as the reverse complement.
AACATGAAGTCCTATTTTATTTATTTATTTTTTTTAATTTTTATTTCACCTTTATTTAACCAGGTAGGCAAGTTGAGAACAAGTTCTCATTTACAATTGCGACCTGGCCAAGATAAAGCAAAGCAGTTCGACAACATACAACAACACAGAGTTACACATGGAGTAAACAACATACAGTCAATAATACAGTAGAAAAAAAATAAAAAATAAGACTATATACAATGTGAGCAAATGATGTGAGATAAGGGAGGTAAGAGCAAAAAAAAAATGCCATGGTGGCAAAATAAATAAAGTATAGCAAGAAAAAACAATGGAATGGTAGATTTGTAGTTTAAAGAAAGTTCAAAGTTCAAATATAAATAATATGGTGCAAAGGAGCAAAATAAATAAAATAAATAAATACAGTAGGGGAAGAGGTAGTAGTTTGGGCTAAATTATAGATGGGCTATGTACAGGTGCAGTGATCTGTGAGCTGCTCTGACAGCTGGTGCTTAAAGCTAGTGAGGGAGATAAGTGTTTCCAATTTCAGAGATTTTTGTAGTTCGTTCCAGTCGTTGGCAGCAGAGAACTGGAAGGAGAGACGACCAAAGGAGGAGTTGGCTTTAGGGGTGACCAGAGAGATATACCTGCTGGAGCGCGTGCTACAGGTGGGTGCTGCTATGGTGACCAGTGAGCGGAGATAAGGGGGGACTTTACCTAGCAGGGTCTTGTAGATGACCTGGAGCCAATGTGTTTGGCGACGATTATGAAGTGAAGGCCAGCCAACGAGAGCATACAGATCGCAGTGGTGGGTTGTATATGGGGCTTTGGTGACAAAACGGATGGCACTGTGATAGACTGCATCCAGCTTGTTGAGTAGGGTATTGGAGGCTATTTTGTAAATGACATCGCCGAAGTCGAGGATTGGTAGGATGGTCAGTTTTACGAGGGTATGTTTGGCAGCATGAGTGAAGGATGCTTTGTTGCGAAATAGGAAGCCAATTTTAGATTTCACTTTGGATTGGAGATGATTGATGTGAGTCTGGAAGGAGAGTTTACAGTCTAACCAGACACCTAGGTATTTGTAGTTGTCCACAAATTCTAAGTTAGAACCGTCCAGAGAAGTTATGCTGGATGGGCGGGCAGGTGCAGGCAGCGATCGGTTGAAGAGCATGCATTTAGTTTTACTTGTGTTTAGGAGCAGTTGGAGGCCACGGAAGGAGAGTTGAATGGCATTGAAGCTCGTCTGGAGGGTTGTTAACACAGTGTCCAAAGAAGGGCCAGAAGTATACAGAATGGTGTCGTCTGCGTAGAGGTGGATCAGAGATTCACCAGCAGCAAGAGCGACATCATTTATGTATACAGAGAAAAGAGTTGGCCCAAGAATTGAACCCTGTGGTACCCCCATAGAGACTGCCAGAGGTCCAGACAGTAGGCCCTCCGATTTGACACACTGAACTCTGTCAGAGAAGTAGTTGGTGAACCAGGCGACGCAATCGTTTGAGAAACCAAGGCTACTAAGTCTGCCGATGAGGATGTGGTGATTAACAGAGTCAAAAGCTTTGGCCAGGTCAATGAATACGGCAGCACAGTATTGATTCTTATCGATGGCGGTTACGATGTCGTTTAGGACCTTGAGCGTGGCTGAGGTGCACCCATGACCAGCTCTGAAACCAGATTGCATAGCGGAGAGGGTGCGGTAGGATTCGAAATAGTCGGTAATCTGTTTGTTGACTTGGCTTTCGAAGACCTTAGAAAGGCAGGGTAGGATGGATATAGGTCTGTAGCAATTTGGGTCAAGAGTGTCACCTCCTTTGAAGAGGGGGATGACAGCAGCTGCTTTCCAATCTATGGGAATCTCAGACGACACGAAAGAGAGGTTGAACAGGCTAGTAATAGGGGTTGCAATAATTTCAGCAGATAATTTTAGAAAGAAAGGGTCCAGATTGTCAAGCCCAGCTGATTTGTAGGGGTCCAGATTTTGCAGCTCTTTCAGAACATCAGCTGAATGGATTTGGGAGAAGGAGAAATGGGGGAGGTTTGGGCGAGTAGCTGTGGGGGGGTGCAGTGCTGTTGAATGCAGTAGGGGTAGTTATGTGGAAAGCATGACCAGCCGTAGAAAAATGCTTATTGAAATTCTCAATTATAGTGGGCTTATCGGTGGTGACAGAGTTTCCTATCCTCAGTGCAGTGGGCAGTTGGGAGGAGGTGTTCTTATTCTCCATGGACTTTACAATGTCCCAGAACTTTTTAGAGTTGGAGTTGCACGAAGCAAATTTTTGTTTGAAAAAGCTAGCCTTGGCGTTTCTAACTGCCTGTGTGTATTGGTTTCTAACTTCCCTAAAAAGTTGCATATCGCGGGGGCAGTTCGATGCTAATGCAGAACGCCACAGGATATTTTTGTGTTGGTTAAGGGCAGTCAGGTCTGGGGAGAACCAAGGGCTATATCTGTTCCTGGTTCTAAATTTCTTGAATGGGGCATGCTTATTTAAGATCGAGAGGAAGGCATTTTTAAAATATAACCAGGCATCCTCTACTGACGGGATGAGGTCAATATCCTTCCAGGATACCAGGGCCAGGTCGATTAGAAAGGCTTGCTCGTTGAAATGTTTCAGGGAGCGTTTGACAGTGATGAGTGGAGGTCGTTTGACCGCTGACCCATTACGGGTGCAGGCAATGAGGCAGTGATCGCTGAGATCTTGGTTGAAAACAGCAGAGGTGTAATTAGAGGGCACATTGGTTAGGATGATATCTATGAGGGTGCCAGAGTTTGCGGCTTTGGGGTTGTACCTGGTGGGTTCATTAATAATTTGTGTGAGATTGAGGGCATCAAGCTTGGATTGTAGAATGGCTGGGGTGTTAAGCATGTCCCAGTTTAGGTCGCCTAGTAGCACGAGCTCTGAAGATAGACGGGGGGCAATCAGTTCACATATGGTGTCCAGAGCACAGCTAGGGGCCGAGGGGGGTCTATAGCAGGCGGCAACGGTGAGAGACTTGTTTTTGGAGAGATGGATTTTTAGAAGTAGAAGTTCAAATTGTTTGGGTACAGACCTATGAGTGCCATCTGATGAAGATCAAGGTTAGTGAATATTTTAGCTGTACTTTTGGTTTTTGTGATGCATGTCCTTGCTTGGAAAATGGCTGTGTGGATTTTCTTGTGAAGTTTATGTCCTAACATAATCTAATTTTATGCTTTCGCCGTAAAGCCTTTTTGAAATTGGACAATGTGGTTAGATTAATGAGAGTCTAATCTTTAAAATGGTGTAAAATAGTTGATTGTTTGAGAAAATGAAATTATGAGATTTTTGCTGTTTTGTATTTCGCGCCATGCTATTTCACTGGCTGTTGAATAGTGTGTCCCGCAGGTGGGACGGTCACGTCTCACCTAGCCCAGAGAGGTTACAAGATTTAGTTGAGGTTTAGTGAATGATTTGAAATATTTAGGACTAACTTACTCCTTGCCACCCACTCTGAAACTAGCTACAGCTCTTTGTTCAGTGTTGCAGTAATTTCAGTTACTGTAGTAGCTGACGTGTATAGTGTTGAGTCATCCGCATACATAGACACGCTGGTTTTACTCTAAGCCAGTGGCATGGCCTTAGTAAAGATTGAAAGAGGTAAGGGGCCTAGACAGCTGCCCTGGGGAATTCCTGATTCTACCTGGATTATGTTGGAGAAGCTTCCGTTAAAGAACACCCTCTGTGTTTTGTTGGACAGGTAACTCTTTATCCACAATATAGCAGGGGATGTAAAGCCATAACACATACGTTTATCCATCAGCAGACTATGATCGATAATGTCAAAAGCCGCATCATCAATTTCTCTCGGCCAATCATTAATTTGAGTAAGTGCTGTGCTTGTTGAATGTCCTTCCCAATAAGTGTGCTGAAAGTCTGTTGTCAATTTGTAAAATACTGTAAAATAGCATTGTATCTTGTCAAACACAATTTTTTCCAAAACTTTACCAAGATTTGATAACAGGCTGATTGGTCGGCTATTTGAGCCAATAAAGGGGCTTTACTATTCTTAGGTAGCGGAATGACCTTGCTTCCCTCCAGGCCTGAGGGCACACTTCCTAGTAGGTTTAAATTGAAGATATGGCAAATAAGAGCGGCAATATCGTTCACTATTATCCTCAGCAATTTTCCATCCAAATTGCCAGACCCCGGTGGCTTGTCATTGTTGATAGACAACAATCATTTTTTAATCTCATCCACACTCACTAATTATGGTTTAAAATGGTTTCACTGTCCAGATCCATCTACACTTGTAAGATATCCAGACACAATGTGTGCCTGATTACCTCACTATACCTTTACTGCTGTCTCAGTCAAACTAGTATGAAATAAGGCATACCTACTTGAATTTGTTTATGATGTCAGCTTTTATTCATTTTTTTGTCATTTACATTTACAACATCGTATTGGCACAATGTACATATGAACTAATCAATAATAAAATTAGACATAGTGGTGGTTATTAAGTTGGTCTTTTTGTGTAGAGGTGTTGCATTATATATACATTATGTACACATTCTGAAGTGTTTTCTACATTATGGTGACTGTATACAGCAGGAAAAACATTAGCACTACTGAAACATTACTGAAAAATAAACCATTGTAAAAAATGTAATAATATTAAAAAAAGAGAAACATTCTTACCTGATATTTGACATTTTCATGACATTATACAAACGTAGCAAATAAATGGAATTAGAAATGAATTGCAAAAATCACATTTGGAAACATCCTATCAAAAATTAAAACATCCTAACTAGTGTACAAATATTCCTAGCGCGAAAATGTTCCCAGGCGTTCAGATTGAGTTCTGATTGTGACATCATGTTGTAAAATTTCATCCATCTACTATATCTATCTACTACATCCATCTACTAAACTCAGCAAAAAAAGAAACGTCCCTTTTTCAGGACCCTGTCTTTTAAAGATCATTTGTAAAATTCCAAACAACTTCACAGATCTTCATTGTAAAGTGTTTAAACCTGTTTCCCATGCTTGTTCATTGAACCATAAACATTTAATGAACATGCACCAGTGGAACGGTCGTTAAGACATTAACAGCTTACAAACGGTAGGCAATTAAGAGTCTTTGTGGTGGAAGGGGGGGACAGGTAAGAGTCTTGGTGTTGGGGGGGACAGGTAAGAGTCTTGGTGGTGGGGGGGACAGGTAAGAGTGTTGGTGATGGAGGGGGAGGGACAGGTGAGTCTTGGTGATGGAAGGGGTGGGAGACAGGTAAGAGTCTTGGTGGTGGAAGGGGGGGACAGGTAAGCGTCTTGGTGGTGGTGGAGGGGGGGGACAGCTAGAGTCTTGGTGGTGAAAGGGGGGAACAGCTAGAGTCTTGGTGGTGGAAGGGGGGGACAGGTAGCAGTCTTGTTGGTGGAGGGTTGGGGGACAGGTGAGAGTCTTGGTGGTGGAAGGGGTGGGATACAGGTAAGAGTCTTGGTGGTGGAAGGTGTCGACAGCTAATTGTCTTGGTGGTGGAAGGGGGGGGGGGGCAGGTAAGAGGCTTGTTGGTGGAGGGGGGGCAGGTAAGAGTCTTGTTGGTGGAGGGTTTGGGCCAGGTAAGAGTCTTGGTGGTAGAAGGGGGGGCAGGTAAGAGACTTGTTGGTGGAGGGTTTGGGCCAGGTAAGAGTCTTGGTGGTAGAAGGGGGGCCAGGTAAGAGTCTTGGTGGTGGTGGAAGGGGGGCCAGGTAAGAGTCTTGGTGGTGGTGGAAGGGGGGACAGGTAAGAGTCTTGGTGGTGGTGGAAGGGGGGACAGGTAAGAGTCTTGGTGTCCTTAGTTGTGTGTATGTAGTCCTATATGTGTATTCAAATGTATTAAAATACACCAAGTCCTCTCTTTATGCTGTTCAGATCTGATCAGTTACAGACCAACCACTACAGTGCAAAACCTCACCATCAGAGTAAATATCATGTGACAGTATATATGAGACAGAGTTGTTTTGTTAAAGAAGAATTTCAATCAAAATCCCCAAATATTGTCTGGAACATTGCTCCTCCCCTGAGGGACTATTGACTCCTCCCCTGAATGTTTGATTTTGAAATTATTGTCCTTTCAAATGGCAAAACCTTCAGAACAAACAAAGACTTCTAAAGGGTTGTAATCGTCAAAGTGAAAGCCTGCAATGAACCTCAATGGTGTTGTAGGGGGAGTGGTTACTATGCTGTAACATCAACCGAGTCCACAGATTTTGACCAAGACTGTGTTTGACACATGGCAGAAATATCCACTGCAGGACTGATTGCTGTTGCTCTGCCATCCCAGCCATGGATCGCCTGCTTAGCAAGTGATGCTCCACCATCCCAGCCATGGTTCGCCTGCTTAACAGTTGATTATTATTTTTTCTACTTTCATTTTTGATGTTTATTGTATTTTAGTTAGTAATTTCAATTGTAATATAAAAATTTGATTTGGACTCACAATTCAGGATGTTGCTGTCACTTAAAACATTATTTCTTCTCTCTCTCTCAATTCAATTCAAGGGGCTTTATTGGCATGGGACACATATGTTTACACTGCCAAAACAAGTGAAATAGATCATAAACAATAAAAAATGTAAACATTACCCTCACAAAAGTAAAAAAAAATAAAGACATTACAAATGTCCTATTTTGTCTATATACAGTGTTGTAATGATGTGCAAATAGTTAAAGAACAAAATGGAAAATAAATAAACATACATATTGTGTTTTCTCTTCACTGGTTGCCCTTTTCTTGTGGCAACAGTTAACAAATATTGCTGCTGTGATTGCACACTGTGGTATTTCACCCAAGATATATGGGAGTTTATCAAAATTGGATTTGTTTATGCGTTTAGGCAGAGGTATGTTTAGTTTTTTGTGTGCTCTAATGGAATTTGTATTTCTGGTCCTGGCAACTGGACCTTTTTTGGGACACCATTATTTTTGTCTTACTGAGATTTACTGTCAGAACTCAGGTCTGACAGAATCTGTGCAGAAGATCTAGGTGTTGCTGTAGGCCCTCCTTGGTTGGGGACAGAAGCACCAGATCATCAACAAACAGTAGACATTTGACTTTTGAGTCCAGTAGGGTGAGCCCGGGTGTTGCAGATTGTTCTAGTGCCCTCGCCAATTCGTTGATATATATGTTGAAGAGGGTGGGGCTTAAGCTGCATCCCTGTCTCACCCCACGGCCCTGTGGAAAGAAATGTGTGTGTTTTTTGCCAATTTTAACAGCACATTTGTTTTTTGGGTACATGGATTTTATAATGTCATATGTTTTTCCCACAAAACCACTTTCCATTGAATTGTATAGCAGACACTCAGGCTCAATTGAGTCAAAAGCTTTTTTGTAAATCAACAAATCATGAGAAAAATTTGCCATTGTTTTGGATTGTTTGTCAATTAGGGTTTGCAGGGTGAATACGTGATCTGACATACAGAGACTTGGTAAAAAGCCAATTTGACATTAGCTCAGTACTATGTTTTCACTGAGGAAATGTACGAGTCTGCTGTTAATGATAAAGCAGAGGATTTTCCCAAGGTTGCTGTTGACGTATATCCCACGGTAGATATTGGGGTAAAATTTGTCTCCACTTTTGTGGATTAGGGTGATCAGTCCTTGGTCAATCTCTCTCTCTCTCTCTCTCTCTCTCTCTCCTCTCTTTCTGCCCTTCATATACAATCACAAAATAAGCCTCATCACCACTTTGTTTCCTCATAGTTTCATCTAAAAGCGAGTGGAAATAAGGTGTAGATGTTTTTTGTTTTTTTTACAGTGGAGATTATGTTTATGAATTGCCTGTCTGGGCTGATGGGAAAGTGGAGATTATATTTAAGAATCGCCTGGCTGATAGGACGGTGGAGATTTTATTTATGAATGGCTGGGCTGATGGGACGGTGGAGATTTTATTTATGAATGGCTGGACTGTTGGGACAGTGGATTCACAGTGATTCCTCAGATAGAACAGTAAATAGACATTTTGATTGGGTAGTTGTGAAATAGATAACATCTGACATACTCTTTCAACCAATCGGCATCCAGGATTAGACCCGCCCGTTTTATAATAATTTGTACTTTCTTTCATCCTCATGCTATATTGACTGAAGGTGTGTGTGTGTGTGTTTGGGGGGGATTGGTCAACAGAGTAAAGAGGGAATATGTTCCAGTAACTGCTCATGCGTTCAACTGTTATTCATATCTCACTACATGGCCAAAACCATTCAATACAGTCAGACACTCAGAAGCTGTTTCTCCTATAGAGATCCCTGATAAAATAGACAGAATGCTCCTTGGACAATCAATTTTAATCGCCGGTAAGTCTCCACTCTTCTAATTTCTCTTAGTTTTACTCTCTTCTCCTCTCAACCTCTAACGTGCTCCAGGGGGGGCTGTTCCAGGAGTGCTGCACCAGGGGCGCTGCTCCAGGGGGGCTGCTCCAGGGGAGCTGCTCCAGGGGGGCTGCTCCAGGGGGGCTGCACCAGGGGCGCTGCTCCAGGGGCGCTGCTCCAGGGGGGCTGCACCAGGGGGGCTGCTCCAGGGGGGCTGCACCAGGGGGGCTGCTCCAGGGGCGCTGCTCCAGGGGCGCTGCTCCAGGGGGGCTGCTCCAGGGGGGCTGCACCAGGGGGGCTGCTCCAGGGGGCTGCTCCAGGGGCGCTGCTCCAGGGGCGCTGCTCCAGGGTCGCTGCTTCAGGGGTGCTGCTCCTCCTATGTGTGTGTGTAGTTTTTTTATAAGCAAAAGGACACATTTATAAAGACTATATTCTCTTGTGTGTTCTTCCAGTGTTGCAGGCCAGCCTCTGTCTGGGTAAGTCTAATCATCTTACAGTGATTACGGATGGTATATGTAGCTCAAGGCTGAAAACACTCACTCAGGTGTCAGAGAATAAAAGGCGAAAGAAGATTTTTTTTTCCTGTTCCAAGTTATGGAATGTCAGATATTCAATGCAGGTTCCTGACGTGTGGGGATCCCAGCCTCCAGTGCGGTAAAGTATCTACAGTGCGGTAAAGTAACTACAGTGCGGTAAAGTAACTCCAGTGCGGTAAAGTAACTCCAGTGTGGTAAAGTAACTCCATTGTGGTAAAGTAACTCCAGTGCGGTAAAGTAACTCCAGTGCGGTAAAGTAACTCCAGTGCGGTAAAGTAACTCCAGTGTGGTAAAGTAACTCCAGTGTGGTAAAGTAACTCCAGTGCAGTAAAGTAACTCCAGTGTGGTAAAGTAACTCCAGTGCGGTAAAGTAACTCCAGTGTGGTAAAGTAACTCCATTGTGGTAAAGTAACTCCAGTGCGGTAAAGTAACTCCAGTGCGGTAAAGTAACTCCAGTGCGGTAAAGTAACTCCAGTGCAGTAAAGTAACTCCAGTGCGGTAAAGTAACTCCAGTGTGGTAAAGTAACTCCAGTGTGGTAAAGTAACTCCAGTGCGGTAAAGTAACTCCAGTGCGGTAAAGTAACTCCAGTGTGGTAAAGTAACTCCAGTGTGGTAAAGTAACTCCAGTGTGGTAAAGTAACTCCAGTGCGGTAAAGTAACTCCAGTGTGGTAAAGTAACTCCAGTGCGGTAAAGTAACTCCAGTGCGGTAAAGTAACTCCAATGCGGTAAAGTAACTCCAGTGTGGTAAATTAACTCCAGTTTTCCATCAGAACCTTAAGCTCCTAGTATATCTACACCTGTGCACCAAGTTTTTTTTTACAGGGCAGTTTCCCGGACACAAAAGTCCTGGACTAAAAAGCACTTTCAATGGAGATTCTGTTCTTTTTAGTTGTGGAAACTGGCCTCATATGGATTAGCAAGTGTTAAACCCACTGTTTTGTGTGCGTGTGCATGTGTCTGTGTAGATGACGGTGTGATCAGTGTGTATGGGGTTAAACTCAGCACTATTGAGAGCCCTAAAGCCTGCTCCGATACAGAGGCCTTCAACGGTGTGTCTAAGAGGTCTGTACACACACATACACACACACACAGACACACACACACACACAGACACAGACACAGACACAGACACAGACACACACACAGACACACACACAGACACACACACACACACACACACACACACACACACACACACACACAACTTCAGTCAATAGCAAGCTCACTGAGTGTATAATGTTTGCAATGTTCTGTTTACAACATTGTTTATTTCCTAACTTCAGTGTCCTGTTGGCATATTTCCAGCAGTTTTACAGTAATCAGGCCGTATCCACAAAGCGTCTCAGGGTAGAAAATGTGTCGTAAGCGCTGAGAATAGAGACATTTTACATTTTACTCCTACTCTTATTGGTAGAAATAAAAGCTAGATATTAAACCTCTTTAGTCATAAGAGTCCTAACCTAGTTGACAGATATTTAGGAGACCACATGAGCTGTCCTAACCAGTTCAGAGTTACCAGCAGGTGTGTTGATATAGAAAAAGTAGCCAGTGGTTCATAGAGAGGCAATTGCTTAGGAGATATTAAAATAATGTTTAGATACTCTCAGACCATGATAAACAATATTCTCTGGTCTGATGAAACCTACATTGAACTCTTTGGCCTGAATGCCAAGCATCATGTCTGGTTGAAACTTGGCACCATCCATACGGTGAAGCATGGTGATGGCAGCATCATGCTGTGGGGATGTTTTTCAGAGGCAGGCACTGAGAGACTAGCCAGGATCGAGGGAAAGATGAACGTAGCAAAGTACAGAGAGATCCTTGATGAAAACCTGCTCCAGAGCTGGGGCAAAGGTTCACCTTCCAACAGGACAACGACCCTAAGCACACAGCCAAGACAACGCAGGAGTGGCTTTGTTTCAAGTCTCTGAATGTCCTTGGGTGGCCCAGCAAGAGCCCGGACTTGAAACCGATCTAACATCTCTGGAGAGACCTGAAAATAACTGTGCAGTGATGCTCCCCATCCAACCTGACAGAGCTTGAGAAGAACTGCAGAGAAGAATGGGAGAAACTCCCCAAATACATATGTGCCAAGCTTGTAGCATCATACCCAAGAATACCCAAGAATACGAGGCTGTAATCGCTGCCAAAGGTGCGTCAATAAAGTACTGAGTAAATGGTCTGAATACTTATGTAAATGTGATATTTCCGGGTTTTTTGTCTTTATAAACTTGAAAAAAATATGAAAAATCTGTTTTGCTTTGTCATTATGGGGTATTGTGTGTAGATTAAAGAACAAAAAATACATTTTAATACATTAGAATAAGGCCGTAGCGTAACAAAATGTGGAAAAAGTCAAGGGGTCTGAATACCCTCCGAATGCCACTCCTTGTATTGGTTCAGCCAGATGGGAATCTTATCAAGAACAGCTTCACAGCAAAACTGAGCTGCACTGAAAAAGAAAGTGGTCCTAAAACTGATAGCACAGAGAGGGAGGAAATGGAGAGAAATAACATCATGCTTTCTAAAACCTAAGTATGGACAGTGTCGGAGGTGTTTTAGTTGTGTGACATTACTACTGCTCATCCAGGTGTGATGGAAATGGGAAGTGGGAGGTGGCGACCTACGGCAGTGTGTGTGACCTCTGTAACTCTGCACACCTGACTTACAGTTGAAGTCGGAAGATTACATACACCTTAGCCAAATACATTTAAACTCAGTTTTTCACAATTCCTGACAATTAATTCTAGTAAAAATTCCCTGTCTTAGGTCAGTTAGGATCACCACTTTATTTTAAGAATGTGAATGTGAAATATTTCAGGTAGCCTTCCACAAGCTTCCTACAATAACTTTGGTGAATTTTGGCCCATTCCTCCTGACAGAGCTGGTGTAACTGAGTTAGGTTTGTAGGCCTCCTTGCTCGCACACACTTTTTCAGTTCTGCCCACAAATGTTCTATAGGATTGAGGTCAGGGCTTTGTGATGGCCACTCCAATACCTTGACTTTGTTGTCCTTAAGCCATTTTGCCACAACTTTGGAAGTATGCTTGGGGTTATTGTCCATTTGGAAGACCCATTTGCGACCAAGCTTTAACTTCCTGACTGATGTCTTGAGATATTGCTTCAATATACCCACATAATTGTCCCACCTCATGATGCCATCTATTTTGGGAAGTGCACCAGCCCCTCCTGCAGCAAAGCACCCCCAGAACATGATCCTGCCACCTCTGTGCTTCACGGTTGGGATGGTGTTCTTCGGCTTGCAAGCATCCCCCTTTTTCCTCCAAACATAATGATGGTCATTATGGCCAAACAGTTCTATTTTTGTTTCATCAGACCAGAGGACATTTCTCCAAAAAGTACGATCTTTGTCCCCATTTGCAGTTGCAAACTGTAGTCTGGCTTTTTTTATGGCGGTTTTGGAGCAGTGGCTTCTTCTTACTGAGCGACCTTTCAGGTTATGTCGATATAGGACTCGTTTTACTGTGGATATAGATACTTTTGTACCTGTTTCCTCCAGCATCTTCACAAGGTGCTTTGCTGTTGTTCTGGGATTGATTTGCACTTTTCGCACCAAAGTACGTTCATCTCTAGGAGACAGAGCGCATCTCCTTCCTGAGCGGTATGACGGCTGCGTGGTCCCATGGTGTTTATACTTGCTTGCTATTGTTTGTACAGATGAATGTGGTACCTTCAGGCATTTGGAAATTGATCCCAAGGATGAACCAGACTTGTGGAAGTCTACCATTTTTTTTCTAAGGTCTTGGCTGATTTCTTTTGATTTTCCCCTGATGTCAAGAAAAGAGGCACTGAGTTTGAAGGTATGCCTTGAAATACATCCACAGGTACACCTCCAATTGACTCAAATGATGTCAATTAGCCTATCAGAAGCTTCTAAAGCGTTGACATCATTTTCTCAAATTTTCAAAGCTGTTTAAAGGCACAGTCAACTTAGTGTATTTAAACTTCTGACCCACTGGAATTGTGATACAGTGAATTATGAGTGAAGAAACTGTCTGTAAACAATTATTGGAAACATTACTTGTGTCATGCAGAAAGTAGATGTCCTAACCGACTTGTCTAAACTATAGTTTGTTAACAAGAAATTTGTGGAGTGGTTGAAAAACGAGTTTTAATGACTCCAACCTAAGTGGATGTAAACTTCTGACTTCAACTGTATATCTTCCTGGATGTTTCCTATGGCTGCCTGGAGAGCAGTGAGTAGCACACACACACACACACACACACTCACTCACTCACTCACTCACTCACTCACTCACTCACTCACTCACTCACTCACTCACTCACTCACTCACTCACTCACTCACTCACTCATAGACAGACAGACAGACAGACAGACAGACAGACAGACAGACACACACATAGAAATATGCTGAAAATGTTTCTCTATGTGATGTGTTTGTATCAATCAGATTTTTGTCGTCCACAGAGAAGGTGACTACCTGTGAGGGTGCCGGTGTGGTGCATTTGGAATGTGGTAAGAAACAACACTCTGTGTGTCAATCGGTTACTTAGTTGAGTTGACTCGTGAGTCTCTCATGCTCCCTCTTCTCTCGCTCTCTCTCATAGGAAATGGGGTGGTCTTTCTTCAGAAAGCACTGTATGGACGCACAGACAGCCAGACCTGCAGTCAGGGACGACCTCAGAGTCAGCTGACTAACACAAAGTGTTCCCAGGAAGGAACTCTGGCACTCTGGTCACACACACACACACACACACACACACACACACACACACACACACACACACACACACACACACACACACACACACACACACACACACACACACACACACACACACACACACACACACACACACACACCCTATAGTGTGCATATCGAAGGTAAATCCATGTATATCACTCCATATACAAGGTAAATCCAGGGAGATCACTCCAGATGCAAGGTATATACAGCGAGATCCCTCCAGATCCAAGGTAAATCCAGGTAGATCTCTCCAGATACAAGGTAAATACAGGTAGATCCCTCCAGATACAAGTTAAATCCAGGGAGATCACTCCAGATACAAGTTAAATCCAGGGAGATCACTCCACATACAAGTTAAATCCTGGTAGATCACTCCAGATACAAGTTAAATCCAGGTAGATCACTCCAGATACAAGTTAAATCCAGGGAGATCACTCCAGATACAAAGTAAATCCAAGGAAATTACTCCAGATACAAGTTAAATCCTGGTAGATCACTCCAGATACAAGTTAAATCCAGGGAGATCACTCCAGATACAAGTTAAATCCAGGTAAATCACTCCAGATACAAGTTAAATCCAGGGAAATTACTTCAGATACAAGTTAAAAATCCAGGGAGATCACTCCAGATACAAGTTGGAATTTGACATTTTTGAAAGTCCTCAGGAGGTCGGGAGGCTCCGTCAAAACCATCCACTAGGGTGCAAACAAAACAAGTACCTGGAGCTAGAACCCAGGTCTATATGACAGACTAATGCTGTTCAGACCACAGCACCATCCATCCACTTTTAGTTGTCATGGCAAGTCTTAATACATCTCAAAACTTAGCAGTGTAGTCGTTTTTCTGTTTTTAACCTTAATGTGACCAATCAGAATTAATGCCTGAAGTTAACCTAAGAGTTGTTTGTGTCCCTAAACCCTGATATGCCTAAACCCTTAACTTAACCAACCTCCAACCTCTCTTTGATTACTCCCCCCACCTCTCTTTGATTGCTCCTCCCATCTCTCTTTGATTTCTCCTCCCACCTCTCTTTGATTGCTCTTCCCACCTCTTTGATTACTCCTCCCACCTCTCTTTGAATGCTCCTCCCACCTCTCTTTGATTACTCCTCAAACCTCTCTTTTAATTGCTCCTCCCACCTCTCTTTGATTACTCCTCTCAACTTTTTGATTGCTCCTCTCCTCTCTTTGAATTGCTCCTCCCACCTCTCTTTGATTGCTCCTCCCACCTTTTTGATTGCTCCTCCCAACTCTCTTTGATTACTCCCCCCACGTCTCTTTGATTGCTCCTCCCACCTCTCTTTGATTACTCCTCCCACCTGTCTTTGATTACTCCTCCCACCTCTCTTTGATTACTCCCCCACCTCTCTTTCTTGCTTTTCATCCTTTTCCTTATCCTCCATTATCTCAGCAGCAGGGCTGATGTTGTGTCTCAGCAGCAGATTGAAGTGACGGTGCCGGATGGGATGGCTGCCGTCTGATCGGATCTTACCTAACCATGCTATTTTATAATTTTTTTTGCGTTGTTCGTAACTTGTTTTGTACATAATGTTGCTGCTACCGTCTCTTATGACCGAAAAAGCTTCTGGATATCAGAACTGAGAGTACTCACCTCAGATTAGACGAAGAGATTTTCAACAATGAGTCGGATGGAAGGGATATAGTACAGACACCCGACCAGGCCCAGATCCCCGTCATTGGCTAGAGAAGAAAAGTGCCTTTTGAGGATTAAGTGACGACTGGCTAATCTGCCTTGGCCTTCCATCCTGCTAGCTAACGTTCAATCGCTGGAAAAGAAATGGGATGAACTGAAAGCACGTATATCCTACCAACGGGACATTAAAAACTGTAATATCTTATGTTTCACTGAGTCGTGGCTGAACGACGACATTAAGAACATACAGCTGGCGGATTATACACTCTACCGGCAGGATAGAACAGCAGCCTCTGGTTAAACACGGGGTGGGGGCCTATGCATATTTGTAAACAACAGCTGGGGCACTTTATCTAAGGAAGTCTCGAGGTTTTGCTCGCCTCAGGTAGAGTATATCATGATAAGCTGTAGACCACACTATCTACCTAGAGAGTTTTCATCTGTATTTTTCGGAGCTGTCTACATACCACCACAGACCAATGCTGGCACTAAAACTGTGCTCAATGAGCTGTATACTGACATAAGCAAACAGGAAAATGCTCACCCAAAGGCGGTGCTCCTAGTGGCCGGGGACTTTAATGCAGGGAAACTTAAATCAGTTATACCTAATTTCTATCAGCTTGTTAAATGTGCAACCAGAGGGAAAACAATTCGAGACCACCTTTACTCCACACACAGAGATGCATACAAGCTCTCCCTCACCCCCCATTTGGCAAATCTGACCATAATTATATCCTCCTGATCCCTGCTTACAAACAAAAATTAAAGCAGGAAGCACCAGTGACTTGGCTTGTAAAAAAGTGGTCAGATGAAGCAGATGCTAAACTTTAGGACTGTTTTGCTAGCACAGACTGGACTATGTTCCGGGATTCTTCCGATGGCATTGAGGAGTACACCACAACAGTCACTGGCTTTATCAAAGTGCATCGAGGAAGTTGTCCCCACAGTGACTGTACGTACATATCCCAACCAGAAGCCATGGATTACAGGCAACATTCGCACTGAGCTAAAGGGTAGAGCACCGCTTTCAAGGACTCTAACCCGGAAGCTTATAAGAAATCCCGCTATGCCGTCCGATGAACCATCAAACAGGCAAATACAGGACTAAGATCGAATTGTACTACACCGGCTCCGACGCTCGTCTTATGTGGCCGGGCTTGCAAACTATTACAGACTACAAAAGGAAGCACAGCCAAGACCTGTCTAGTGACACAAGCCTAACAGACGAGCTAAATAAATTCTATGCTCGCTTCGAGGCAAGTAACACTGAAACATGCATGAGAGCATCAGCTGTTCTGGACGACTGTGATCACGCTCTCCGCAGCTGATGTGAGTAAGACCTGTAAACAGGTCAACATTCATAAGGCCACAGGGCCAGATGGATTACCAGGACGTGTACTCTGAGCATGCGCTGACCAACTGGCAAGTGTCTTCACTGACATTTTCAACCTCTCCCTGTCTGAGTCTGTAATACCAACATGTTTCAAGCAGACCACCATAGTCCCTGTGCCCAAGAACACTCAGGTAACCTGCCTAAATCTTTAGCCATGAAGGAAAGAATGGAGAGGAGGAGAGGAAGGAGATGAGGGTAAGAGATAAGGAGGGGAAGGTGAGGAAAGAGATGAGATGAGGAGAGGAAGGAAAGGAGATAAGGAGAGGAGATGAGGAGATGAAACAAGAAGAGGAAAGAGAGGAGGAAATTAGGAAGCTACTGTAGAATGTTGAGATGATAGAGAGGAGGGGAAGCTATTGTACTGTTAACATGATGCAGAGGAGGAGATGAAGGAGAAGAGGGTGGAAGAAAAGAAGATGAGGATAGGGGCAATGAAAGAGAGGAAGGGTGGAGAGGAGGAAGGCTTTGTAGTTGATTGAAATGTGGAGAGGAGATGAAGCCACTCTAGACTATGGAGATCGTAGACAGGAAGCCACTGTAGGCTATGGAGATAGTAGAGAGGAAGCCACTCTAGACTATGGAGACACACCCTCTGACTGTAACCTACCTTAGCCCTTACAGGGTAATGATGGCCTGGCTCGGCTGCTGCCACTTCCTGTCCGCCTCCATCGGTGAGTCCTGTCTACTCTACTGCTGGTCTACATATGAACCCATATTAAGTGATGTGATAAACGCATGACTGAATCTTTTTATTTGTGTTTTTCTTTCATTCAACAGAAGAACTCTGACTGGATGCCCTTTTTACTCTGGATTTACTCCATAATCAAACACGATGAATAACTGATAAATGAATTAAGCAACCAATCAATAAATCAATGTGCAAACTAGTGACTGTATGTTGTTGTGTAGCCAGCTCATTTTCAGACCAGTGTTTTTAGAGAACACAACCCTACATATGTTATTGATTTGGATGTCAACAAATATGTTACATTTAAAATAAAATGAATGGAGGCAGCTGAGAAATTGACTTTTTCTTCTGAGACTGAGAATGTTTTTCTTAACGTTTTACCATGTTAGTAGTGACTCTAGTCTGGAAGACTATTTACACAGAATGGACACTTTGCATTGGTATTACACACTTCAATACTCAGGAAGTGATTATAGCCTTAGATACGAAAAAGGTATGATTAGTGAATTAAAAGTGAATAAATAAATGTAATAACCAAAACAGTGTGAAACAAATCAAAATATATTTTTGATTATTCAAAATTGCCACCCTTTGCCTTGATGACAGCTTTGCACACTTGGCATTCTCTCAACCAGCTTAGTGAGTAATGTTTTTCCAACAGTCTTGAAGACTGCTGAGCACTTGTTGGCTGCTTTTCCTTCACTCTGTGGTCCAACTCATCCCAAACCATCTCATTTGGGTTGAGGTCGGGTGATTGTGGAGGCCAGGTCATCTGATGCAGCACTCCATCACTCTCCTTCTTGGTCAAATAGCCCTTACACAGCTTGGAGGTGTGTTTTGGGTAATTGCCCTGTTGAAAAACAAATGATAGTCCCACTAAGTGCAAACCAGATGGGATGGCGTATCCCTGGAGAATGCTGTGGTAGCCATGCTGGTTATGTGTGCCTTGAAATCTAAATAAATACTGTGGTAACCATGCTGGTTAAGCGTGCCTTGAATTCTAAATAAATCATAGACAGTGTCACCAGCAAAGGCCCCCCACACCATCACACCTCCTCTTCAATGCTTCACGGTGAGAACCACACATGCTGAGATCATCCGGTCACCTACTCTGCATCTCACAAAGACACAGCGGTTTGAACGAAAAATATCAAATTTGGACTCATCCGACCAAAGGATAGATTTCCACCTGTCTAATGTCCATTACTCGTGTTTCTTGGCCCAAGCAAGTCACTTCTTATTATTGGTGTCCTTTAGTAGTGGATTCTTTGCAGCAATTCAATCATGAAGGCCTGATTCACGCAGTCTCCTCTGAAAGGTTAATGTTGAGATGTGTCTGTTACTTGAACTCTGTGAAGCATTTATTTGGGTTGCAATTTCTGAGGCTAACTCTTGGTCTTCCTTTCCTGTGGCAGTCCTCATGAGAGCCAATTTCATCATAGCGATTGTCACGTCTGCTCCTGCTCTTCCCTTCCCCTTGCACTTGAGGGCGCCAGATTACCCTGCATCACACGTTCCTGCCATTCATCACTCACACTTGCCTTCCCTCGTCACTTGCATCAGCATTATTGGACTCACCTGGACTCACTTATCTCCTGTTAATTTCCTCCCCTATAATTGTCAGTTCCCTAGCTCTGTTCCCTGCTGCTGCATTGATTGTTTCTTGTCTTTGTATTTGTTTGCTGACGCTGTGCTTGTCTCATTTTATGTCCGTTATTTATTTAAATGTTTACTCCCCGTACCTGCTTTGTCCCTCCAGCGTCATTCCGCGTGACAGCTTGATGGTTTTTACGACTGCACTTGAAGAAACTTTCAAAGTTCTTGAAATTTTACGCATTGACTGACCTTCATGTCTTAAAACTTCTTAGGGATAGGCATCCTGCTACTGTTTAGTTGGAGCCATCGACTTGAGTAATCCACTCGTTCAACATGCAGAAAAAGGAATCTGAAAATCTACCCCTAAACTTTGTTTCAACAAGTCAAAATACATTTCTATTGACTCAAATGTAATCAAACTATATTTCTTACGGAAGAAGTATGTTCAATAGGAAACCGATATTAGCAGGTGCATACTGTCTTCATGGTGCATGAGCCCTTGATCATAGACTGACACCCTGTGGAAACCATAGGAATTGCATCCAGGGAGCTAATTTTCAATATGACCTTTCACTTGCCTTTCTAAGAAGATGGTCTCTCTCTCAAAAAAAAACTCTGGTTGGTTTTTCTTTGCATTTTGTCCTACCATATCTATTGTGTTATCTTCTCCTACATTATTTTAACATTTCTACAAACTTCAAAGTGTTTTCTTTCCAATGGTACCAATTATATGCATATCCTGGCTTCAGGGCCTGAGTAACAGGCAGTTTACTTTGGGCAAGTCATTCAGGCGGAAATGGAGTAAAAAGGGGCCTAGCCCTAAGAATTAAAGTAATGATGGACTGCTTATTTGAGCTGTTCTTGCCATAATATGGACTTGGTCTTTTACCAAATAGGGCTATCTTCTGTATACCACCCCTACCTTGTCACAACACAACTTATTGGCTCAAAAGCATTAAGAAATTCCACAAATGAACTTTTAACAAAGCACACCTGTTCATTTAAATGTTTTACAGGTGACTACCTCTTAAAGCTGGTTGAGAGAATGCCAAGACTGTGCAAAGCTGTCATTAAGGCAAAGGGTGGCTACTTTGAAGAATCTCAAATATAAAATATATTTTGATTTGTTTAATACTTTTTTGGTTACTACATGATTCCATATGTGTTTTTTCATAGCTTTGACGTCAGCATTATTATTCTAAAATGTAGAAAATAGTAAAAATTAAGAAAAACCCTTGAACGAGTAGGTGTGTCCAAACTTTTGACTGGTACTTTATATAAACCCCTTTCCAAAAAAACAGTTTTCCACTGGAGGGAACGCTCAAGGTCCTTAAATATCTTTAGGCTACTAGCAAGGCCCCCAACATTTTGAGATACCCCTACCCGAGGTGTAACAAAACACAACCATGTTTTTTTCACATCTATAATTTATACGCAGGTGAAGGTGTCTTAGTGCCATCATGTTAGCCATATTGGATTCAGAATCAAATTGATTTACACTTGTTTTACACAATTTAGAAAAAATGCCTTTAATTTACAACATGTATTTTTATAGTACAGGTGACTTAACTCCCATCAAATGGTATTATTACAATTTGATGAAAGTTAAACCAGCTGTACTGTTAATATCCATTTATTTGAAGGCATATTGATGCCAGTCAATGGTGTCACTTTGAGAGGCGGGATATTTGTATTTGTATTTATTTATGGGTCCCCATTAGCCGCTACCACTCTTCCTGTCGTCTGGCTAAATTAAGCCAGCTATACAATTTTTTTTATACATGGCAATACAATCACAACAGATTTCACAACACGTTAAGTGTGTGCGCTCAGGCCCCTACTCCACTACCACATATCTACAACACAAAATCCATGTGTACGTGTGTGTATGTTATCATGTGTGTGTATGCATGTGTCTGTGCCTATGTTTGTGTTGCTTCAAGGTCCTGCTGTTCCATAAGGTGTATTTGTATCAGTTTAAAAAAAATCTGATTCTACTGCTTGCTTCAGTTTGTCATGACTTTGCCCTGTTGGGTGAGGGTCATAAAACACCCTTTCTCTCTCTTCCCCCACAGGTTTATGACCCCCTCCATAAATACCTAATCTCTCTCTATCCACTCTGTAGAATGGACTTTTGAAAATTCTTTCTTACCACAGAGAGAGACTTTACAATACAGTAACATAGAAAGGCTGGGGAATGGAACAATACTTCCCCTTTCTCAACCAGTTGAAAGTGTCCGTTGGTACTTAAAGAATATGATGTCAGATCAGTTGTTGTCTGGGACATTATTACTGAAGACAGGACAACTTAAATTGTATATTGGAAAGTCTACACATCCTAGTTATCAGATTTACATGTAAATGTTGCAAAATGTATATGATTGAATTTGAAAGTATTTGTGAGAATGTGATGAAATGTGATTTTAGACTTATAAATGACAGAATTGATTTCATAGTAAACTTATGTTCAATCAGTAAACCCGCCCACGGGAGCACAGACATTGGTTGGAAATAATGAACCAATCCCCTTCTCTTCTCCAGCAAAAAAGTCCCTGTGAGCTGGGCGAGCTGATTATGGGAAAATGGTGTGAACTTTGAACTATAATTCACTAAAGAAGGAGTGATACATCTTAGACGTTGTGTTATCCGCTGAAGCTGTAAACGTACGTGGCCTAGGAAAGGAGAGACAATCTCTTCAGATTGACAGGGTACTTCAACGTGACCAGAAAGATTATTCAAAGGACAATGGTGATCTGTGCTGGACAAACCAGTCGTCCATCTTCGATCCATCTATTGAAGCGCAGCTCAGAGTAAATCTATATCTTGCATTTTCCTTTTCCCGAATGAGCTGTCATTAGAATGCATAAGATTCTGTATTTACGGTAACATAGCTTCTCAAGGTCTGATAGAGACCCGATCCCTTTGTCCCTCAGTCTTCCCGCTCTTTCATTGAAACCCAACCCCCTTCCTTTGTGTAACCAGCCATCATATCGGGGTAGTCCGCTAGGAACTTTTCCTGACATCATTAGTAATCGATGTATGATCTATCCTGTGTATATATTATGTATTTCTGTGATTTGATTAAATAATTAAGCCAATTTGCATGTCACTGATTCATAATTTAAACTAGGGTCCGTGCGGATAACCAATAATTTTACGACATTTGGAATGAGAACTGATGAGGTAATAATTCATTAATAGAAGACTAATTGATCAGATATTAAAATATCTGAAGAGTTATATTCAGTAAAATTATAACTTTGTAATCTCAAAATTTTCCGTGGTGCCCCGACTTCCTAGTTAATTAAGTTTAAATGATTAGTTTAGTCACGTAATAATAATTACACATAGAGAATTGATTTGATAAAATAACAGTCTTCACATTTAATGATAGTAAAGACACGGCACGTTACCTGATGTGGAATAGAGCTCCATGTATTCATGGCTCTATGTAGGACTGTATGCCTCCCATAGTCTGTTCTGGACTTGGGGACAGTGACGAGACCTCTCGTGGCATTTCTTGTAGGGTATGCATGGTTGTCTGCACTGTGTGCTAGTCGTTTAACAGCACTATCAACAAGGCAGGTCCTACAGGCTCTAGTTTTGTCGCACCTGGACTAATGTTCAGTCGTGTGGTCAGGTGCCACAAAGAGGGAGTTAGGAAAATTGCAATTGGCTTAGAACAGGGCAGCACGGCAGGCCCTTCGATGTACACAGTGTCTCAACATGAATAATATGCATGTTAATCTCACCTGACTCAAAGTGGAGGAGAGATTGACTTCATCACTACTTGTATTTGTGAGAGCTATTGACATGTTGAAGCACTGTTTGTCTGTTTGTCTGTTTAAGTGGTGCTGAGAGAGAGAGAAAAAAAAAGAGAGAGAAAGAAAAAAGAAAGAGAGAGAGAGAAAGAGAGAAAGAGAGAGAGAGAAAGAGAGAAGGAGAGAGCGAGAGAAAGAGAGAGCGAGAAAGAGAGAGCGAGAAAGAGAGAGCGAGAAAGAAAGAGAGAGCGAGAAAGAGAGAGCGAGAAAGAGAGAGCGAGAAAGATGGAGAGGGTGGAAATGGCGAGATTAGATACTAGGAGAAAGAGAGAAAAAGGTATCAGTGTCATCGTGGTTACTCCAGATTGGATGGCAGACCTGTAGGTAGCGTGGGTGGGCTAACACAGTGCCACAGCCCTCCATCTCACAGCGAACATACTGCACTGAGGGCCGCCTTCTTGTTAACAGGAGGCAGGAGAGGGGGAATTGATATTATACTATTCATGTTTCAGAAAGGAGGCCTTTCTAAATATTGAGAGCAGATTGTTGGACTGAGATGATGGTTACAAGTTCGTACACAGTTACAGTATATTCACGGTTACAAGGCAAAATGTAACAAAAAAATTACTTTCTTTTTGGCAGTTGAGGAGTTTTGGGATCTTTCTGCTGCCAACCTCTCCTATGATGACAGGGTAATGAACAGCTTAGCATTGGCTGCGTGGAGTTTTAACTCATTCCTCCGTGCAATCCCTTTCCATGGTCTATCCATTTTTAGAAAATGGGTGGTTCGAGCCCATTGATTGGCTGACAGCCATTGTATATCAGATCGTATACCACAGGTATGACAAAATATGTATTTTTATTGTTCTAATTACGTTGGTAACCATTTTATAATAGCAATAAGGCACCTCGGGGGGTTTGTGGTATATGGCCGATATACCACGGCTAAGGGCTGTATCCAGGCACTCCATGTTGCGTCGTACATAAGAATAGTCCTTAGCGGTGGTATATTGGCCATATACCACACCCCCTTGGGCCTTATTGTTTAAGTAGATCTATCCGTCCATCATGTTCCCCCATTCATCCCTCCATCACTTACTTCCTAGGAGGCTCCTCTCCCAACTAATTTCCTGTCTTCAAATCGATTTCTCGCATTCCATCTTCTTTTATCTCTCTCTTCTCTTCTTTCTGCTTCGTAGGACGTTGGCTTGTTTTCTGAGGCTCTCTGTAGACGTGAGATGGAGGTAAATAAAATACATTTGCTTTAAGTGGATCTTTCACTTAGTTACTTTTATAAACAGTATGTAGATATTACCTGCAGAGTAGTCATTCATATTAATGTACTGGTATTAACTATTACATACACCATTAATTTGGACAGGCAGTTAAGTGACTTCCTCTTTGCAACAGGTTTGTAGTGGAGGTCATTGGGGTCATCTCTGAAAGGAAGGTCCTCGACTTCACCAGCTCTGGCTGAGGGTCTGCGTTGGGTCTGGGAGTGTTTAGGTCTGGATGGCCTTGAGGCTAGTGAAGGGGACAGATAGGAAATGTTTCAGAGAAAATTGAGCAGGTTGGCTTACATATAGTCTCATTCTAAGGGCCAGTTTCCTGGACACAGATTAAGCCCAGTTCAGGGCGAAAAAGTATTTTAAACTTTTATATAGGGGACCTCTAGCCTGGGGGAACATCTAGTCTGGGGGATGTCTAGCCTCTAGCCCGGCAGGTGTCTAGCCTCTCACCTGGGGGGCATCTAGCCTTTAACATGGGGGACGTCTAGTCTCTAGCCTGGGGGACCTCTAGCCTGAGGGAAATCTAGTCTCTAGCCTGGGGACACCTAGCCTCTAGCCTTGTGGACCACCAGCCTCAGGAACTCTAGCCTGGCCTATATCTAGACTCTAGCCTGGGGGACCTCTAGCCTGGGAGATGTCTAGCTTCCAGCATGGGGGAAGTCTAGCCTGTAGCCTAGTGGACCACTAGACTCTAGCCTGGTGGACCTCTAGCCTCTAGCCTGCAGGACACCTAGCTTCTAGCCTGGGGATGTCTAGCTTCTAGCCCAGGGGATGTCTAGCCTCAGAGACCTCTAGGCTGGGGGAAGTCTAGCCTCTAGCCTGGTGGACCTCTAGCATGTCTAGCTTCTAGCCTGGGTTCATCTAGCTTCTAACCTGGGCAACAACTAGCCTCCAGCCTGGGGGACCACTAGACTCAAGCCTGGGGGATGTCTAAACTCTAGCATGTCTAGCCTGTAGCATGTCTAACCTCTAGCCTGGTGTATGTCTAGCCTCTAGCCAGGGGATGTCTAGCCTGTAGCCTGGGGGACACATTTTTTACATTTGAGTCATTTAGCAGACACTCTTATCCAGAGCGACTTACAGTAGTGAATGCATACATTTTTTTCTCTGTACTGGTCCTCCGTGGGAATCGAACCCACAACCCTGGCGTTGCAAACACCATGCTCTACCAACTGAGCCACACGGGACACATAGCCTCTAGCCTGGGAGGCCTCTAGCCTGGGGGACCTTTAGCCTTTAGCCTGGGGACCTCTAGCCATTAGCCTGGGGGACGTCTAGCCATTAGCCTGGGGACCTCTAGCCATTAGCCTGGGGACCTCTAGCCATTAGCCTGGGGGACCTCTAGCCATTAGCCTGGGGACCTCTAGCCATTAGCCTGGGGACCTCTAGCCATTAGCCTGGGGACCTCTAGCCATTAGCCTGGGGGACCTCTAGCCATTAGCCTGGGGACCTCTAGCCTTTAGCCTGGGGGACCTCTAGCCATTAGCCTGGGGACCTCTAGCCTTTAGCCTGGGGGACCTCTAGCCATTAGCCTGGGGACCTCTAGCCTTTAGCCTGGGGGACCTCTAGCCTTTAGCCTGGGGGACCTCTAGCCATTAGCCTGGGGGACCTCTAGCCATTAGCCTGGGGGACCTCTAGCCTTTAGCCTGGGGGACCTCTAGCCATTAGCCTGGGGGACCTCTAGCCATTAGCCTGGGGGACCTCTAGCCTTTAGCCTGGGGGACCTCTAGCCATTAGCCTGGGGGACCTCTAGCCTTTCGGGATCTCTAGCCTGGTGGACTTGTAGCCTGGCGGACCTCTAGGCTGGTGTACCTCTAGCCTGGCGGACCACAGTATATGCAATACAGGTGTCTTAAGGTGCATTTAGGCTATATTGCTTCGACCATAGCATGTCACTTATGTGAATATGAGTTTGGAGCTGTCTGACAGCATGTCGGATGGCTTTGCCTTTCTTGTGTTCATCTTGCGTTCATTTGTGTTCATTGACCCTACAGTTACTGAGATGTTTCCTATAAAATGGAAGTTGTGTTATCTACTTAGGCTAAGGACCCAGCCTCTCGTTAAGCTAGCAAAATGTGTCTCTCAAAAGAGTCGATAGTCATTACGTACCATGGACATGAAACCAAATCGCCCCGATTCAGAAAGAGTGCGGCCTCCTACAACAGTGACTGGAAATACACTGAAGACCTAGTCCAGCGTTTAGCATTTGAGATCAAATGTTTCATATCAAAGCTAGGACCGAGAGACTGAAAAACAGCTTCTATCTCAAGGCCATCAGACTGTTAAATAGCCATCACTAGCACATTAGAGGCTGCTGTCTATATACATAGACTTGAAATCACTAGCCACTTAAATAATAGAACACTAGTCACTTTAATAATGTTTACATATCTTGCATTACTCATCTCATATGTATATACTGTATTCTATTCTACTGTATCTTAGTCTATGCTGCTCTGACATTGCTCGTCCATATATTTATATATTCTTAATTCCATTCCTTTACTTAGATTTGTGTGTATTGTGTTTACAGTCGTGGCCAAAAGTTTTGAGAATGACACAAATATTAATTGGACTGCTGAGGACTGGGATAAAGTCAAGGCAAAAGTGATAACTAAGTGGCTCGGGGAACAAAACATCGATATTTTGGGTCCATGGCCAGGAAACTCCCCAGACCTTAATCCCATTGAGAACTGGTGGTCAGTCCTCAAGAGACGGGTGGACAAACAAAAACCCATAAATTCTGACAAACTCCAAGCATTGATTATGCAAGAATGGGCTGCCATCAGTCAGGATGTGGCCCAGAAGTTAATTGACAGCATGCCAGGGCGGATTGCAGAGGTCTTGAAAAAGAAGGGTCAACACTGCAAATATTGACTCTTTGCAATAACTTCATGTAATTGTCAATAAAAGCCTTTGACACTTATGAAATGCTTGTAATTATACTTCAGTATTCCATAGTAACATCTGACAAAAATATCTAAAGACACTGAACCAGCAAACTTTGTGGAAATTAATATTTGTGTCATTCTCAAAACTTTTGGCCATGACTGTACTTTTGATTACTGGGCATTTCCACGTAAGGAGCCATAAGCGCCAGGTAATTTCCATGTAAAATGGACGCATGAGCACCAACATGTGAAGTTCATAGGAGCACATCAAATCTGGTATCAAATGAAAGCTATTTTTTTTTATAAATTAAGGCATATACATTTTTTTCTCCACCATTTTTCATCAAAATGTGGAATAAGCAAAGGCTTTGATTTCTGGTCAAAACAGATAGAAAGTCTTTAAAAAAGGTTTTAGAAATACATCAAAAGACAAACATGTTGAAGTAAAGACCACTGCCAACTAATAGCAAAACATATTTAGTTTCTTTCAGATATTTTCTAATTTCTCTCCCTCATGAGGGAGAATAATGAATGTTCACATAAGTACCAATTAGTTATAGTGTTTTTACTGATATCAATTTATAAGTGATTAAAACTCATAATTATGTTACCAAATCGGTAACGGAATTACAGAAAATCTGTTGTACTGTTATGAGCTGAACATACTGTTATGTTCAGCTCATTGGGTCTCCTGCTACTGTCCTCTCTTCCACTGTCATACTGTTATGTTCAGCTCATAGGGTCTCCTGCTACTGTCCTCCCTTCCACTGGCAAACTGTTATGTTCAGCTCATAACTGTTTTCTTTCTCTTTCTGTCATCTTGTGGTCGAAGCAAGTGTTAAAACAATCTGGACAACCCCTCCCTCACTCTCTCTCTGCCTCTCTTTCTCTCTCTTCTTTCTCTTCAGTTAATGTCACTTCTTACTGACGCCCACCATGACACCTACCACCAATACTCTTTCTATTTACAGTAACCATCATCCTGACCCACTGAGCACCGACTGACACCAGAAGTCCATTGACGTTGAAAAGTAGTTTAAATTTTGGCAGTTGGCCCTGGCCTTGATTTCAACATCCACAGACGTCGTTATTTGGTCCGGCCCGGAACGACCTTGATTTCAACATCCACAGACGTCGTTATTTGGTCCGGCCCGGAACAGCCTTGATTTCATCATCCACAGATGTCGTTATTTGGTCCGGCCCGGAACAGCCTTGATTTCAACATCCACAGATGTCGTTATTTGGTCTGGCCCGGAACGGCCTTGATTTCAACATCCACAGACATAGATTTTTGGTCCAGTTTGGACAGTACAGTAGAGAACAGTATAGTAAAGTACAGTAGAGAGTACTGTATATTGTACGCTACTGTACTGCACATATCTACTTTAATCTACTCTGCTCTACAGTATTGTGCTGTACTGAATTGTCTACAACAGCTGTCCCAACCTCAGTTGGGGCACCTGCTACTGTCCCCTGTCCTAGATTGATTAGTTAGTTAATTTTTGTTCACAAAGTGTAGAACAAAATGTTTTCTTGTAGTGAAGAAAAATAGGAGACGTTTTTTTTGTTGTGTTCTCAATTACCCTTTCGAAGTTTATTTCCATACACGTCACTAAAATAAAACATTATAAGCTTTATGAAAACATGAATTACATATTTCTACCTTTGTGTAACTATCCAGGCTATTTCACCATGACGAAAACGGTATTCATATCCATTTCTGTATAGTACAGATCAGGGACCGATGATATAATTCCATTACCGTAATTCTGCATGTAAATCCACTTCACTTCATGTAGTTCAATAACCAAAATATATATGTTTTTAAACTCAAGGTGTCATTCCCATTCTTTCTGCAGACATTGTTGAATCTTAATTACAGAGCAGATATGTAACAGGGTTTTAGGAAAACTTGGCCACATAAAAAAACTGTAGGGAGATTTAAACGTAATTCTGCACAGTTCTTCCATTAAATATGTTTTTGTAAAATTGTCTGTGGAAATTGTTCAAAGTAGCCTAGTCCTTTTGGGTATAGGTTTGTTAAACCTTGAAATCAATGGTTTTTGTGTCGCACACATTTAAGTCTCAACGTAATTCCATTACCGTGGAAACCTGCCCTACTCCAATACACTACACGTAAATTTGTCAAAATAGCAAATACTTATGGTTTCTTCAAATGGGGGGACTAGATACATAAAGTGCTTTAATTTCTAAATGTTAAAATAGATACTGTATGTATGAAAATACCCTCAAATAAAAAGGTCCCATTCTGTACTGTCGCCTCATTTGAAACATTTGATCTCAAATCCAAAATGCCGGAGTGTAGACAACATTTTAGCTTCACTGTCCAAATACATATGGTGTTGAGTGTATGGGTGTCAATTTCCCTTGAAGAATTGGGTTATTCATTCCACCATTCATTCATTTCATGCAACAACTAGCATCCACCGGCAAGAGTTCACAATTACCTTGATTAGATGAAGGTTTGTTATGTTCAGTGCTGAGGGTGAGGAAATATGTCACTTGTAAATACTCTCTATAAATCATGTCCTGTTATCTCAAATCAAATACATTTTTATTTTGTCACATGCACCGAATACAACAGGTGTAGTAGACCTTACCGTGAAAGGCTTGCTGACAAGCCCTTAACCAAAATATTTACTAAATAAACTAAAGGAAAACATTTAAAGAGTAACAATAAAAGAACAATAATGAGGCTATATGCAGGGGGTACCGATACCGAGTCAATATGCGGGGGTACACATTAGTCAAGGCAATTGCGGTAATATGTACAAGTAGATAGGGATAAAGTGACTATGCATCTATAAAAGTGTATATAGGGCCAGGACTAGTAATTTTGTGCAAAACCCTAATTTTACCCAAAATATCCCTAAGTGACAACCTACTGTTTTTGTCAGGGGCGCACACAATTTTGGATAGTGAAATATTTTCCCAGCAAGTTATTGAAATGTTTTTATAAACAAATGTTATCCTTACAGTAGCTTATATGACACTTGTCTTTAGACAATCATTTACAAAACAGGTTCTCCATTGACAGATATGTAGCTAAAATGCTCTGGCAATGTCTACTATAATCAGCACGCACGGATGGATATCAGTGGAAGTAGCCATACGGGCACCACACAGGAACAGCGATTATGTTTCACTATATTGGATCACTCCAATATATTGGTATCAGTCTGCAGCGGAGGGATACATCCGAGGTGATGATTTACAGATTTACTCCCGTGTACACCTGTGTCACGGCTGGGGTCCGCCACTATATCAAATCAAATTGTATTGGTCACATACACATGTTAATGCGAGTGCAGCGAAATGCTTGTGATTCTAGTTCCAACAGTGCAGTAATATCTAACAAGTAATCTAACAATTCCCAACAACTACCCAATACACACAAATCTAACAAGTAATCTAAAAATTCCCCAACAACTAGCTAATACACACAAATCTAAAGGGGGAATGAGAATATGTACATATAAGTACATGGATGAGCGATGGCCGAGCGGCATAGGCATGTAGATGGTATAAAATACAGTATATACATGGGATATGAGTAATGTAAGATATGTAAACATTATTAAAGTGCCATTATTTAGAGTGGCATTGTTTAAAGTGACTAGTGATCCATTTATTAAAGTGTCCAGTGATTGGGGCTCAATGTAGGCAGCAGCCTCTCTGAGTTAGTGATTGCTGTTTAGCAATATATAGACCCCATGGCCGCGACACACGTTCTATTTCATTTTGTCGGCTGACGTCCGTCCGTATTGTGTTTGAGGTACAAACTTTCTGAAGTTAGCTTGGTAAGTCACTGGTAAGTGTAATATCTTGCGTGAAAGTATACTCACTGGCTGTTTGCAGCCTGGAGCAGCTGGCCACAACATGGCCGCCCCTCCTCTTGAGTGCACAACTTGCTGCGCACGGTTGATCTGTATCTTCCGCCCGTGGTTTGTCGTACTTGAGTTCCGTTAGCGTTACGCCACAACTCCGTGTGCATCCGTTAGTATGGTGGCTCTTGCTGCCACAAACTGTAATTTACCTGACACAACTTGCCGACTGGCTTGTTCTATGTGTGTGTTGTGAATTGCTTTAACATGCTGCTCCCCACGCCATAGGCACGGGTTCTCTGCTAATTATCCTGAAGGGTTTTTTCTTGTTCTTTCCCCCTGCAGAGTGTGAGAGTATTGTGGTGGGCTTCCACTACATTGAGACATTAACTTTGGAGTTAGAGATGGCTTACAAATTCATGGTTTTTCCCTTCGGCCTCTCCTTGGCACCCCGCACTTCAACAAAGTGCATGGACGCTGTCCTGGCACTCTCACATCACGAGGATTGTTGATCCTCAATTATCTGGACGATTGGCTACATCGACGGGCTGGGCATTACTGTAAATGACAAGAAGAGTCGTGATGCTCACCCAGAGGGTAGCTGAACTAGACTCAGTCCTCATGAGAGCACACCTTCCTGCCCATCAGAAGGGTTCAGGCGATCTTGTCTTGCCTTGACCACTTTCGGCAGGGGCGGGTGGTATCCGCTCCTGACCTGCCAAAGCCTGTTGGGCTTGTTGACTGCGGCCTTGCTGCTGATTCCCCTGGGCCTGCTCTGTCTCCAGACTCTTCAGCGGTAGTTCAACTCCCACCGGCTGCATCCGAAGCACCATCGTCACCACCAGCTGCCGGGTGACCGCACAGTGCCTCAGGGCATTGTTGAGGTGGTGCTGTCGCTTCTTTCTCTCAGGTGGGGTTGAGATGCTGAGGACGTGCCGCCGGGAGCTGGCCTCGAAAATCGACTGGGGGGGTGTGACCAAGGGCAGGTCGGCCAGTGGTTGTTGGCTACCCCCTCGGAGCAGCAGGGACATCAATACACTAGTTCTGAGCTGTCCTGCTGGCTCTGCGGTCTTTCCTTCCACATCTGAAGGGAAGACATGTCCTGTGAGAATGGAAAACACCACAGTGGTGGCTTACATCAACCATCAGGGTGGACTGAGGTCTCACCGCCTTAATCTTATGGCAGGGGAGGTCCTTCTCTGGGGTCAGGGACGTCTAGCGTCTCTAAGCGCAGCACACGTACCTGGGATCCTGAATGTGGCAGCGGATATACTCTCGAAGGAGGGCCC
The DNA here is from genome assembly GCF_901001165.1 of Salmo trutta. Taxonomy (NCBI): domain Eukaryota; kingdom Metazoa; phylum Chordata; class Actinopteri; order Salmoniformes; family Salmonidae; genus Salmo; species Salmo trutta. The sequence goes on along the minus strand of NC_042964.1, from coordinate 3,053,998 downwards.
ACCACCTTGGGATTGGAGCCTTCATCCCCTGGTCGTGCAGCACCTGTGGGACAAGTTCGGGAGGGTGCAGGTGGACCTGTTTGCCTCCCTGGACAATGCACACTGCCCCCTGTGGTACTCCATGTCAGATCCACCAGGGCCTCTGGGCTTGGATGCTCTGGCTCACAATTGGCCAGGGCTGGAGCTTTACGCATTCCCCCCTCTTATTCCCCTGATCCAGCCTGTGCTGGACAGGACCAGGATGGCGGAGCATCGTCTGCTGCTGGTGGCCCCATACTAGCCCAGACGACCCTTGTTCAGCCTTCTCCTGTCCCTGTTGTCTAGGACACCTTGGCAACTGCCCCTGAGACCCGACCTGCCGTGTGAACTCTGTGGCGTCCGAGACTGCACTGCCTCAGTCTGTTAGGACTACAGGAGAGTGTAACAAACACCATGCAGAGCGCAGGTGTGCTCAGCCCTCCCTTTCCTGTAGTCCATGATCAGCTCCTTTGTCTTGCTGATGTTGAGGGAGAGGTTGTTGTCCTGGCACCACACTGCCAGGCCACTGATCTCATCTCTATAGGAGGTCTTATCTCCATTCGTGTTGTCTGCAAACTTAATGATGGTGTTGTGCTTGGCCACGCAGTCCTGGGTGAACAGGGAGTACAGGAAGCGATCCCTGAGGGGCCCCTGTGTTTGAGGGTCAGCATGGCGGATGTGTTGTTGCCTAGACTGAAAGCCTGGGGCCGCCCAGTCAGGAAGTCCAAGATCCAGTTGCAGAGGGAGGGGTTCAGTTCCAGGGTCCTTAGCTTAGTGATGATCTTAGAGGGCACTATGGTGTTGAACGCTGAGCCGTAGTCAATGAACAGCATTCTCACTTAGGAGCCGTGCTTAATTAGTAAATTGGGAGGTGCCGGAACAAAAAACGAGTGCAAGAGGGTAGTGACCTGGGGAGCTCTGAAGTTCCGCAAAGCATGAGAAAAAAAATCACCTTTATAATCAAGCATTGCATGCATATCATCACATTTGCATAGTGACATAGAGCAGTAGAGTAGACACATTAACAGAAGTTGCACACATGGGAAAAACATTTTGTGGCCTAGGGTATGGGAAATGTTTGGCCTTTTATAAATGCATTTCACGCAATTCTGTCCTTTTACATGTCTGGAGACTTTGGCATATTCTTTTTTAATGCTGCGAACTAGTAACTCGGAACAGAAGACTGGGAAATCTCTGACTTCAGTGCGTTCAAGACAACTGGGAACTTAAAAAAAATAAAAAGCAGTCATCCAACTCGGAATTCCAAGTTGGGAACTCGGGCATCTTTCTAGATCTCCGACTTTCCAACCTGCAGATCACTGACCTCATGATTCAACCTACTTTTTTTCTGAGTTCCCAGTTGTCTTGAAAGCGCCATAATACTGCACAAATTATCAAAATTTGACTTTGACACAGACAACCTGAGAATCTGAGATAAATAAAAATTATCTTGTCTTGAATTCATCAATAACCTAGGCCTAGGTGTGTGGAGGCACATATTGTAGACTACAATATGAGGAGGAAGTTATAGTCATAAAAACGCCTTCCAATTTCACTGACTCACCCAATGATGTGCATCTCACTCGCTGGGGATGCTCGATGCACCGCAGGAGCTTCGGTCCTGGTCCGAAGTCCACAGAGCCAAGGTCAGCTGAAAATCCAGAACACACTGGAAGGGACTCATTAATCCCCTTTTATCTGGCACTCCCTTAGGTTCTATCCCTAGGTAGTATTGTTCCTGTTTCAGGTCAAAACGCTACTATGTTGTATCATTCCATGTTCTTTGTTATATTAAACTTACCACCTGCACCTGCTTCTCGACTCCCACAAATACATTCATAACTGTCACTTTAATGTTAGTTTCCTTCAATTTGTAGACTACGTTTTTGCATAATTTCATTCTGTTTACCTTTCTTTTCTCAGTCACATCTGTGTAGTTGTTCCTGAGGGTTGCTAGTATTAGTGGATCATATCAAAATCAAATCGTATTTGTCACATGCGCAGAATACAACAGGTATAGACCTTACAATGAAATTCTTACTTACAAGCCCCTAACCTGCAATGCAGTTTTAGAAAAATGTGTTAAAACTTCTCTAGGACCGGCGGGACGAATTCGTCCCACCTACGTAACAGCCAGTTGAATCCTGTGGCGCGATTTTCAAATACCTTTGAAATGCTATTACTTCAATTTCTCAAACATATGACTATTTTACAGCTATTTAAAGACAAGACTCTCGTTAATCTAACCACACTGTCCGATTTCAAAAAGACTTTACAACGAAAGCAAAACATTAGATTATGTCAGCAGAGTACCCAGCCAGAAATAATCAGACACCCATTTTTCAAGCTAGCATATAATGTCACAAAAACCCAGAAGACAGCTAAATGCAGCACTAACCTTTGATGATCTTCATCAGATGACACACCTAGGACATTATGTTATACAATACATGCATGTTTTGTTCAATCAAGTTCATATTTATATAAAAAACCAGCTTTTTACATTAGCATGTGACGTTCAGAACTAGCATACCCCCCGCAAACTTCCGGCGAATTTACTAACAATTTACTAAATTACTCACGATAAACGTTCACAAAAAGCATAACAATTATTTTAAGAATTATAGATACATTACTCCTCTATGCACTCGATATGTCCGATTTTAAAATAGCTTTTCGGTGAAAGCACATTTTGCAATATTCTAAGTAGATAGCCCGGCATCACAGGGCTAGCTATTTAGACACCCACCAAGTTTAGCCTTCACCAAAGTCAGATTTACTATTAGAAAAGTTTGATTACCTTTCCTGTTCTTCGTCAGAATGCACTTCCAGGCCTTCTACTTCAATAACAAATGTAGGTTTGGTCCAAAGTAATCCATAGTTATGTTCCAACAGCGACGTTTTGTTCGTGCGTTCTAGACACTATCCCAATGGTAAATAACGGTCATACGCACGGCACATTTCGTGACAAAAGATTTCTAAATATTTCATTATCGTACTTCGAAGCATGTCAACCGCTGTTTAAAATCAATTTTTATGCCATTTTTCTCGTAAAAAAGCGATAATATTCCGACCGGGAATCTGCAATTAGGTAAACAGCCGAAAGAAAATACAGCACAGGGTCGAATCGGGCACGCGCCTAATTCCATTGTCCTCTGATCGGCCACTTGGCAAAGGCAATTATGTGTTTCAGCCTGAGGCTGCCTCGTCATCGTTCAGGTTTTTCCCGGGCTCTGAGAGCCTATTGGAGCCGTAGGAAGTGTCACGTTACAGCTAAGGTCCTGACTCTTCAATAAACAGAAGCAAGAACAACAACACCTTGTCAGATAGGCCACTTCCTGCATGAAATCTTCTCAGGTTTTTGCCTGCCATATGAGTTCTGTTATACTCACAGACACCATTCAAACAGTTTTAGAAACTTTAGGGTGTTTTCTATCCAAAGCCAATAATTATATGCATATTCTAGTTACTGGTTAGGAGTAGTAACCAGATTAAATCGGGTACGTTTTTTATCCGGACGTGTAAATACTGTCCCCTAGCCCTAACAGGTTTTAAGAAAGTATTTACTCAAATAAACTGAAGTAAAATAAATAAAATAACATTATTAAAGAGCAACAATAAAATAATAGTAATGAGGCTATATACAAGGGGTATCGGTACAGTGTCAATGTGCGAGGTTAGTCAAGGTAATTGAGGTAATATGTACATGTAGGTAGCGGTAAAGTGACAATGCATAGATAATAAACAGACAAAGGGAACCTCAGTTTACAAATAATAATAAAAATATATACTTATAGAACACCAAATTCCCCTGTGTGAAAAAGCAATTACCACATTACACTCAATAACTGGTTGTGCCACCTTTAGCTGCAATTACCACAACCAAATGCTTCCTGTAGATGTTTTTCTGTCTGACGTCACTGTGGAGGAATGTTGTCCCACTCTTGCATGCAGAACTACTTTAACTCAGCAACATTTGTGGATTTTCAAACATGAACTTCTCGTTTCAAGTCCTGCCACAACAATTGGGATTATGTTTGAACAACCAGTTCATGCTTGAAAACACACAAAACCCTTTAATTAACCCACAAATGTAACTGAGTTAAAGCAGTTCTGCATCCACAAGTGTGACAAGATTCCTTCTAGTTGCAGTCATTGCAGCTGAAGGTGGAACAACCAGTTACTGAGGGAAAGGGGGAAATACTTCTTCACGTCACTGTATGTGTGTTCATAAGAGTGTATGTTTGTGTTCTTTTAGATTTGTGTGCAATTGAGACGTGTTTTTGAAGCATGTTATTTATACTCTCATATTCACTCTCTGAGACTGATGATGTTTGTTAAAATAAAAATAGCACAAGCACAAAAGGCAACAAAGAAATAGACTGAGTTATGTTTACATTAAGCAGTTGATGAAAAGGTTACATTTCATTTTGGTTTAGGTACGCATATTCAAGTGTATGGGATCAAGTTGGACAAAAGAGGAGGATAACATTAACGAAATATAATAGCAATCACTTCAATCCTGACTATACTTGGTGGAATGACACTGCTTCACAAGATGTGAATGTCATATAATTATCAGGTTTGAAAAATGGAATACTGTATATGTATTCAATATTGCAGCACCCTTAGGAGCAGGCAAATCAGACTGTCTATAATACTAAAGCCAATAAAAGAAAAGTTGATCATTTTGTATAGACTTTTTTTTCTTTTGGAATATAATACATTCGTTCAAACATGAGGGCATATGAAATGCCAATATCATGATACCACTGACAATGTAGTGATATGATGTTGTCTAGTCTTTGTAAATGGAAGAATGGATTATCATAATAAAAGTTATATGCATAGCCATGGGAAATTGTTTGGGGGTGGGGGTGCTAACAATCCAAATTCAAATTAGTAGGGGGGGAGGTTGCTGCGGAAATATATCTCTATTTTTTTATTGTGATTTTTCAGGGGGTGATGCAGCACCCTCTGCACCCCTACTTCCCAAAGCTATGGATATATGGTGGATGATAACACAATGACCTTCAGGGGGGGAAAAACGTCAGAAAGAAGAGCCTTACCCTTCCATGCCAAACACAAGGAAGAGACCAATAGGATGAGCTCAATTTCAAGTCTCATAGCAAAGGGTCTGAGTACTTATGTAAATAAGATATTTCAGTTTCAGATTTTTTTTTTAACTGTTTTTTTCCCCCGATTTGTCATTATGGGGTATTTTGTGTAGATTGATGAGGGGGAAAACATTACTGAATCCATTTTATGATAAGTCTGTAACGTAACAAAATGTGGAGAAAGTGAAAGGTTCTGAATTCTCTCTGAATGCACTCTAGGTAGTCATACACAATATATATATACTGTATATACATAGTCATATGTATACTACAGTAATAATTTTGTATTATATTTTGGGTGTTAACAGCCCTAATCTCACAAATATTTATCCGATGAGCTGTGTTACGTGTTTATCTCACTTGCCTATTTATTTGCGGATCTTGAACACAAATGAAATGAAATGCTGCCATACCTATTTATATTTGTCAGTAGCGCCCTGAGTAGTGAATTACATTTTCCCCTTGTTTTTTAAAGAGATATAAAATGTCTCCACCCCAAAGCCACAGGAAAAGCCACCATGACATATGCAGTTTCCATTTTCATTGTTATGGCTGGTGAGTCACCTTTCACAGAATTTGTAGAATTCACATTAGTGACTGGAGGTAACCTTTCTCAACCTTCATCAGTGATTTGATGTTAGTCATACATTCTTATTCAATTTATCTAACTAGGCAAGTGTAACGCCCTGGCCATAGAGAGGGGTTTTTAGTTCTCTATTTTGGTTAGGCCAGGGTATTACATGGGTGGGCGTTCTATGTTTATTTTTCTATGTTGGTTTGTTTCTTTGGTTGGCCGTGTGTGGCTCTCAATCAGGAACAGCTGTAGTTCGTTGTTGCTGATTGGGAGTCATACATAGGCAGCCTGTTTTTCCTTTGGGGTTGGTGGGTGATTGTTTTCTGTTAGTGTGTTTTCCTGACAGAACTGTTTCTGGTCGTTTTTGTTTCGTTTTTGTATTGTGTTCGTTCAGTCTATTAAAATTCTAATGATGAACACATCCTCCGCTGCACCTCGGTCTAATTCTGACGACGGCCGTTACAGCAAGTCAGTCAAGAACAAATTCTTATTTACAATGACAGCCTAGGAACAGTGGGTTAACTGCCTTGTTAAAGGCAGAACAAAAGACGTTTAGCTTGTCAGCTCCGGGATTTGATCTAGCAACCTTTCTGTTGCTGGCCCAACACTCTAACCACTAGGCTACCTGCCTCTCCCAATATGTGTAACACTATTGTCATGAAGTTTTAACTGCAACCTACAACAGGTTATTCATAGCATATCTGCATGTAATAAACAACATAGAAGTGATTTAATTAAGATGCAGTAGGTCCAATACACTGTGGCTATGTCTTTCTTTAGTTTAAAATGGAGGGGTTATTGTAGGTCGTTGTGGTTACTTTGGTGTAGATTCCCCTTTGAATTGATACAATGTTCTACTCCAGTATTTAGTAACACGATCCCTTTCACCTTTCCTTTTCTCATAGCTGTCATTCAAACACAATCCTTGACCAACACTATGGCAAGGATTCAACCATCAAACATTACAACAGATTCTCGTACTCCATTTCATACATCTGGTCCTTCAGAAACAGAGGCCAAAGGTGTTACTCATCCTGTATCCTCCTCCACCACTACTACTACTACTACTACTACTACTACTAGACCAAAGGTGTTACTCATCCTGTATCCTCCTCCACCACTACTACTAGGCCTCTTTACCTTGGGAAGTTGTTGTTTCATTTGAGATTTAGGGTCTGAAAATGTTTCAATGTTTGAAGAGATTAAATACATTTTTGATTGAAGGAGCCATAGGGCTATACGTTTCTGTGTTCATAAAAACATTTTTGGTTGAAATTTTCATAGACGTGGTTGAGGTAGAGATGTTGGTTGAATGAGGGGAAGTGGAGATATTTGACCATAGGATGGTTGAATATATATTTGTTGTTAATGGACCTATAGATATATCAGTTGTCAATACAACACCATTACAAACTAAACCTTTAATTTCAGAATCCACAACACCATTACAAACTAAACCTTTAATTTCAGAATCCACAACACCATTACAAACTACACCTTTAATTTCAGAATCCACAACACCATTACAAACTAAACCTTTAATTTCAGAATCCACAACACCATTACCAACTAAACCTTTAATTTCAGAATCCACAACACCATTACAAATAACTCCGGTGACAGCTTCAGTACCCAATACAAGATATAGGGAATGTATAGCAGGGTTTGTATACATGGTAGTGTCTGTTGCCAAATTACCAGTTGTGTAACGAGGGTCATCTAAAGGAGACCAAGGCTCATTCTTTTCTTTAATAAAAAAACACTTCAACAAAACAACAAACGACCGATAACAGTTCCGTAAGGTACACTTGACGAAACGGAAAACAACTACCCACACCCACACATGAAAAACAGGCTGCCTAAGTATGGCTTCCGATAAGAGACAACGATAGACAGCTGCCTCTGATTGGAAACCATACCTGGCCAAAACATAGAAAACAAAAACATAGAAATAGAAAACTAGAAAACCCCACATAGAAACAGAAAATCAAAACCACCCAAAACACCTACCTGTCACGCCCTGACTACTCTATTATGGAAAATGACCTCTTACAAGGGTCAGGACGTGACAAGTTGCTGAATTCATTTATGTGTTTTTAGGGACTATCATATTCAACATTTGGGGTGTAAGGAATCCTTTTCTTGTTGTCTGTGTGATAAATGTTGATGACAGTGTATGAGCTTTGTTTGACTAAGAGATATTAACTGTAACTACCAATGTGTTTTTTTGCCAAATTGACTGATGTATTTATAGTCATGTTTGCTCCACTTTCTGCTGTATCAGTCACATTTGTGTGGGCAGCAGCAGTGACAGGGGTAGGGTTTGATGTTGTGTAATGTGACCCAGGGATACTAAAGGCCAGGAAAGTTGCACTGCCAGGAGACATTTAATTGACAACAGCAGTGCTCAGTGTTATCATTCTACCACCCACTGTCAAAGTGGCTTGTTTGCCTATGTAGTACCTGAGGCATTTACCAGCATTGACACCTCTGTTTTTTTGTCCACGCTAAAGGATTTAGCATATTTTTGTCAGAACTGGGTGTGGGAACCCTAGTTACTGTGGATTTATGGGCATCTGTTGTTGCCACTGCACAAATCAATCTCTGACTTTGGTGGAGATTGATGCTGCCCATAAGATATTGGAAAAGTGGGGTTATGAGAGCATCTGGTAGTGGTGGAAGAGGAGGAGGATGCAGGATGAGTAACATCTGTAGCCTAAGATCCCCTGTAAACATGTGCCCTCTCCACTTGTTTTTACCCACTTTTGAGTTTCCCAGAAGTCAACTATAGATTTGATCAACTCAAAGTCCAAAACTGCAGCCACTGTGAACACATACAAAAATAGTCTCCAAAATGTTTTGGTATTTTATTAGGATCCCCATTAGCTGTTGCAAAAGTAGCATCTACATTTGCTGGGGTCTGCACACAAAACATGAAACATGACATAGTACAGAACATTAATAGACAAGAACAGACCTTCATCATTTATTTTGTTAAAGCACACGAAGCCTACATATTAATACATACACTGTCACGTAGTGACCAGCAAAAGTGGTTATTTGTCATTGTAGTTTGGTCAGGGCGTGGCAGGGGGTGTTTGTTTTGTGTGTTTCGATGTTTTGGGGTTTAGGTTCTATGTTCTCTATTTCTATGTATATATGTAGTTTTCTATTTCTATGTTTGGGTTTTTGGCAATGACCTCCAATTAGAGGCAGCTGGTTGTCGTTGCCTCTAATTGGAGGCCATATTTAGTTGTGTTTGTTTCACTTGTGTTTTGTGGTTATTTTCTGTATAGCCTGGGAGCCTTATGGAACTTTTTTCGTGGTGTGTTTATTTTGTTTAAGTGTTTTCTTTAAATAAATTAAGAAGATGAGCACTTTACCCGCTGTGCCTTGGTCCAATCCTTACGACGCCCATGACATACACACAAACTATCTAGGTCAAACGGGGAGAGGCATTGTGCCGTGAGGTGTTTATTTATCTTTTTATTTAAACCAGGTTTGCTGTTTATTTGAGCAATATGAGATGGAAATGAGTTCCATGCAATAATGGCTCTATATAATATTGTACACTATATGTACGTTTTTCTTTGTTCTGGATTTGGGGATTGTGAAAAGACCCCTGGTGGCATGTCTGGTGGGATAAGTGTGTGTGTCAGAGCTGTGTGTAAGTTGGCTATGCAGACAATTTGGGATTTTAAACACATTGTTTCCTTTTTTCTTTCTTTTTTGGTTAACAATAATGTTTCTTATAAAAATAAGAACTGATGCAGTCGGTCTCTCCTCTACTCTTAGCCAAAAGAGACTGGCATGCATAGTATTTTTATCAGCCCTCTGATTACAATGAAGAGAAAGACGTGCCACTCTTTTCTGGGTCAGCTGCAGCTTAACTAGGTCTTTCCTTGCAGCACTCGACTACGCGACTGGACAATAATCAAGGTTTGACAAAACTAGAGCCTGCAGAAATCATTGACACAAATCATCAGTCATTTGTGTCAGTGCAGTACATGTTGAGTGCCCTTCTCTATAAACATGCTGAAAGTCTGTTGTTCGTTTGTTTAAAGAGAAATAGCATTGTATTTACCTAGCTGGCATGTTCACGACAAACCAGTGCCCCCTGTATATAGCGTTGCTATTGCTATTTTACTGCTGCTCTTTAATTATTTGTTACTTTTATTTCTTATTTTTGTCGGTATTTTTCTTAAAACTGCTTGTTGGTTACAGGCTTGTAAGTAAGCATATTCGGCGCATGTGATGAATACAATTTGATTTGATTTGTGTTTGGTTAAATAGTTTTCCAATAGTTTGCTAAGAGCTGGCAGCAAGCTGATTGGTCTGCTGTTAGAACCAGTAAAGGCTGATTTACCACTCTTGGGTGGCGGAATTACTTTTGCTTCCTTCCAGACCTGATTACAAAAACATTCCTCTAGGCTCAGATTAAAGATATGACAGATAGGAGTGGCTGTAGAGTCAGCTACCATCCTCAGTCGCTTTCCATCTAAGTTTTCAGTGCCAGGAGGTTTGTCATTATTAATTGATAACAATCATGTTTCCACCTCTCCCACACTAACTTTACAAAATTCAAACCTGCAACGCTTTTCTTTCATTATTTATTTTTATGCATGAATACGATGGCTCACTGTTCGTTGTTGGCATTTCCTGCCTAAATTTGCCCACTTTGCCAATGAAGTCATCATTAAAATAATTGGCAACATCAAATGGTTTTGTGATGAATAAGCCATCTGATTCGATGAAAGATGGAGCTAAATTTGTCTTTCTGCCAGTAATTTCATTTAAAGTACTCCAAAGTTTTTTCCATCATTCTTTATATCATTGCTCTTGGCTTAATAATTCAGTTTCTTCTTCTTTTGTTGAGTTTAGTTACATCATTTCTCAATTTGCAGTAAGTCAGCCAGTCAGATGTGCAGCCAGACTTATTAGCCACTCCTTTTGCCCCATCTCTTTCAACCATACAGTTTTTCAATTCCTCATCAAGCCTTGGCACCTGAACAGTTCTATCAGTCAGTTTCTAACAGGTGCATGTTTATCAATAATACATTCATAAAGTGCAGCGTCTGGATATTCCTTATTAATCACATCAGACCAACAAATATTTTTTAAATCATTCACAGCTAAATCTTTTGTATGATCTCTTATACACTATTTTTGGCACAGCTGTTGGAACTTTGGCTTTCCTGGATATAGCCACTATATTGTGGTCACTGCATCCAATGGGTACAGATACAGCTTTAGAACGAAGTTCTACAGTATTAATAAAAATGTGATTGATACATTTGGATGATTTTGTTCCTGCAGTGTTTGTAAACACCCTGGTAGGTTGATTAATAACCTGAACCAGACTACAGGCAGTAGTTACAGTGAGAAGCTTCGTATTGAGTGGACAGCTTGATGAAAACCAGTCAATATTCAGGTTCCCAAGAAAGTAGACCTCTCGATTTACATCACATACACTGTCAAGCATTTCACACATATGATTTAGATACTGATTGTTCACAGTTGGTGGTCTACAGCAACACCTCAAAAGAAAAGGCTTTAGATGTGCCAAGTTAAACTGCAACCACAACACTTCAATAACACTTGACATAAGATCTTCTCTAAGCATTACAGGGATATGGCTCTGAATATATACAGCAACACCTCCCCTATAAGCATTTATGTCTCTTCTATAGATGTTATATCCTTGTATTGCTACTGCTGTATCATCAAATGAATTATTTAAATGAGTCTCAGAAAAAGCTAAAATATGAATGTTATCTGATGTTAGCAAGTTAGTGATATCATGAACATTCTTTATAAGGCTATATATATTAAGATGGGCTATTTTCAGCCCTTTCCTTATCAGAGATAGACACAATACTGAAAAGAGCAAACAAAAGCAAGATAAAAAAATATGCATTCCATTCATTAACTGGTGCGTGTCTGTGTGTGTGCTGTGGGGTTGAATCTATGATATCTATATCTATATATCTATATATCTATATCTATATATCTATATATCTATCCATAGGCTTGGCTCTCTCATCCCTTTAAGGCTTCCAGGAAGGAGGGTGTACAATGAGCCTGTCATAGCAGATGTAAGCAATGTCCGCATGTGCTCTGGCAGTTTTCGTGGCCGGGATAAGTTCCTTCCTCTTCTGGCACACAGCTTCAGGATAGTCCTCGTTGAGGAAGATATAAGTCTCTCTCAAGTTCTTGGCTCTTTAAAGAACAGCTACCTCATCCTTGAACCTCAGGAACCACTATCGGGCTGGGCCTGTCACTTGGACCGGTGGTGTTTTTTTCCAGTCCTGTGGGCGCGCTCCATCTCAATCTTCCTATGCTCCATCTTCAATTCCTCAGAGATCATTTCCCTAACTTTTTCCTCAGACTCCGTCCAGGTTAGGGACGGTGGAGATTCTGCAATTCCGTCCACAACCATGTTGTTCCGCCTTGATTATCCCTCGAGATTTATCCGTCATTGTTATCATGGATTCACACACAGAACTGATGTCCTCTCTCAATGACTCACAGATTACAGATCTTGCCGTTCTCCTGTTTCAAATCATTGAGCTGACCCTGGGAGAATTGCAAACCGTTCTTCAGGTTCTCTGGTCAGGTCATCCATTTTTTTATACGTTCAATCCACCAATATTTGGACAAAACACTTGAGGCTATTTTCTTGTTGTTGGAACAACTGCTTGTAGAACTCTTTCTGTTCATTGAAAAGATCCTTCACGTGTGATAGAGAGACACCACTGTCCTCAACGGTACCTTCCACCGGCTTTGGTCTTTGTAATGGTAGCTAGCAACGTAGGTTTCGCTGTTACTCCTTGCAGTTCCAGATAGGGCAGATCACAGGGAAGATTGAAAACAACGAACAGCAGGGATATAGACATCCACAAACCCGGGACAATCCGCAGTCCCAGCCACAATGGCTAACTGTGTCACGGGCTGCGTTCAAGCCCTCAAGAAAACCTAGCTAGCTTGATAGGCAGCTAGTTAGCAGCTAGGCTAGCTGCTACGCCAAATAGCCCATCCTTGGTCGGCAGGTTCACTGGGCAGAGACTAGCAGTCCCAGCAACTGATGCCGAACTGCGTTGCGGGTTTCAAACAAAAAAGTTAGCTAGCTACAAACAAATTCCAATACACTTTCAAAACAACAAACTTTTCAAAACAACAAAACCGAGCTCTCCCTCATTCCGTTCAAAATTTCAGTTGTACCATTGTAATCATCATTAAATATGAGAATGTAAAATTCATATGTGTCAACATACTGAATTGTAATTGATTGCATTCTACCGTCATATCATACTGCATTATGATTGGTTAATACCACCCAGGTCATGAGGTCTTTTTCAGTTGATCATGGCCGGAGACACATGAACATACCAGTTATAGCTAGCTAATAAAGAGCTACGTTTTACAAAGATCCTGTCGTACTGCATTTTATTATTTTGTGCAAAGCGTGTAAAACAAGACATGGTGTCAGAGTAAAAGGACTAAAATATGGATTTTGCTGAAGTTCCTTCACCTCGAATGGACTGGGAGTCTACAAACTTACCCGATGCGTAAGTTTAAACAGCATGTGGAGCTAATGTTCACGGGTCCTCTGAAGGAAAGAGGAGAAGAGGAAAAGTGCAGCTACCTGCTTCTCTGGATCGGTGAAAAAGGGAGACAGATAGTAGTATAAATCCCCTCGCACGGTCCACGCAGCCGGACAACTTTCTCATGGCTTCTGGAGGGAAATGCTGTAGGAATGCTCAACCGGTATCGCTCATTCAGCCGACAGAAACTTTCAACCGATTCTTCCCATTAAGCAGCGAGTCAGAGTCAGAGGCCGAGCCTTCTCTGGTCTCTACTCCTCCCGTTACGGGGTCTGAGACACCGAAGCCTCCCACCATTAGCTCTGACAAATTGAAAACCCTATTCATTGGTGACTCCATTACCCGCAGTATTAGACTTGAAACGAATCATCCAGCGATCATACACTGTTTACCAGGGGGCAGGGCTACCGACGTTAAGGCTAATCTGAAGATGGTGCTGGCTAAAGCTAAAACTGGCGAGTGTAGAGAGTATAGGTATATTGTTATCCACGTCGGCACCAATGCTGTTAGGATGAAACAGTTAGAGGTCACCAAGCGCAACATAGCTTCAGCGTGTAAATCAGCAAGAAAGATGTGTCGGCATTGAGTAATTGTCTCTGGCCCCCTCCCAGTTAGGGAGAGTGATGAGCTCTACAGCAGAGTCTCACAACTCAATCGCTGGTTGAAAACTGTTTTCTGCCCCTCCCAAAAGATAGAATTTGAAGATAATTGGCCCTCTTTCTGGGACTCACCCACAAACAGGACCAAGCCTGGCCTGTTGAGGAGTGATGGACTCCATCCTAGCTGGAGGGGTGCTCTCATCTTATCTACGAACATAGACAGGGCTCTAACTCCCCTAGCTCCACAATGAAATACGGTGCAGGCCAGGCAGCAGGCTGATAGCCAGTCTGCCAGCTTAGTGGAGTCTGCCACTAGCACAGTCAGTGTAGTCAGCTCAGCTATCCCCATTGAGACCGTGTCTGTGCCTCGACCTAGGTTTGGCAAAACTAAACATGGCGGTGTTCGCCTTAGCAATCTCACTAGAATAAAGACCTCCTCGATTCCTGCCATATTGAAAGAGATTGTGACACCTCACATCTCAAAATAGGGCTGCTTAATGTTCGATCCCTCACTTCCAAGGCAGTTATGGTCAATGGACTAATCACTGATCATTATCTTGATGTGATTGCCCTGACTGAAACATGGCTTAAGCCTGATGAATTTACTGTGTTAAATGAGGCCTCACCTCCTGGTTACACTGGTGACCATATCCCCCGCGCATCCCACAAAGGCGGAGGTGTTGCTAACATTTACGATAGCACATTTCAATTTACAAAAAAACCCCATTGTTTTCATCTTTTGAGCTTCTAGTCATGAAATCTATGCAGCCTACTCAATCACTTTTTATAGCTACTGTTTACAAGCCTCCTGGGCCATATACAGCGTTCCTCACTGAGTTCCCTGAATTCCTATCGGACCTTGTAGTCATAGCAGATAATATTCACATTTTTGGTGACTTTAATATTCACATGGAAAAGTTCACAGACCCACTCCAAAAGGCTTTCGGAGCCATCATCGACTCGGTGGGTTTTGTCCAACATGTCTCCGGACCTACTCACTGCCACAGTCATACTCTGGACCTAGTTTTGTCACATGGAATAAATGTTGTGGATCTTATTGTTTTTCCTCATAATCCTGGACTATCGGACCACCATTTTATTACGTTTGCAATTGCAACAAATTATCTTTTCAGACCCCAACCAAGGATCATCAAAAGTCGTGCTATAAATTCTCAGACAACCCAAAGATTCCTTGATGCCCTTTCAGACGCCCTCTGCCTACCCAAGGATGTCCGAGGATAAAAATCAGTTAACCACCTAACTGAGGAACTCAATTTAACCTTGCACAGTACCCTAGATGCAGTCGCACCCCTAAAAACTAAAAGCTGCTCTACTTTCCGACTACCCGGATAAAGCACAAAAATAAACTTCAGTTAGTGCTAAATACGGCTGCTAGAATCCTGACTAGAACCAAAAAATGTGATCATATTACTCCAGTGCTAGTCTCTCTACACTGGCTTCCTTTTAAGGCAAGGGCTGATTTCAAGGTTTTACTGCTAACCTACAAAGCATTACATGGGCTTGCTCCTACCTATCTTTCCGATTTGGTCCTGCCATACATACCTACACGTACGCTACGGTCACAAGACGCAGGCATCCTAGTTGTCCCTAGACTTTCTAAGCAAACAGCTGGAGGCAGGGCTTTCTCCTACAGAGCTCCATTTTTATGGAATGGTCTGCCTACCCATGTGAGAGACGCAGACTCGGTCTCAACCTTTAAGTCTTTATTGAAGACTCATCTCTTCAGTAGGTCCTATGATTGAGTGTTGTCTGGCCCATAAGTGTGAAGGTGAACAGAAAGGCACTAGAGCAACGAACCACCCTTGCTGTCTCTGCCTGGCCGATTCCCCTCTCTCCACTGGGATTCTCTGCCTCTAACCCTATTACAGGGGCCGTCGCTAGGAGGGGTGCGTCACTTTAGTGGGTTGAGCCACTCACGTGGTCTTCCTGTCTGGGTTGGCGCCCCCCTTGGGTTGTGCCGTGGCGGAGATCTTTGTGGGCTATACTCGGCCTTGTCTCAGGATGGTAAGTTGGTGGTTCTCTTGTCTTATCCGGTGTCCTGTGTGAACTTAAGTATGCTCTCTCTAATTCTCTCTAATTCTCTCTTTCTTTCTCTCTCTCGGATGACCTGAGCCCTAGAACCATGCCTCAGGAATATCTGGCATGATGACTCCTTGCTGTCCCCAGTCCACCTGGCCTGCTGCTGCTCCAGTTTCAACTGTTCTGCCTGCGGCTATGGAACCCTGACCTGTTCACCGGACGTGCTACCTGTCCCAGACCTGCTGTTTTCAACTCTCTAGAGAGCAGGAGCGGGAGAGAAACTCTCAATGATCGGCTATGAAAAGCCAACTGACATTTACTCCTGAGGTGCTGATCATCGACAGGATGATCACATCAGTGACTCAACTCACTCAAGTGACGCACCCCTCCTAGGGACGGCATGGAAGAGGACTAGTAAGCCAGTGACTCAGGTAAGAGGATGAGAATCCCAGTGGCAGGAGGGGAACTGACCAGGCAGAGAAAGCAAGGGACATTCGTTGCTCCAGTGCCTTTCCATTCACCTTCGCACCCCTGGGCCATACTACACTCAATCATAGAACCTACTGAAGTGATGAGTCTTTAATAAAGACTTAAAGGTCAAGACAGAGTCTGCGTCTCTCACATGGATAGGCAGACCATTCCATAACAATTGAGCTCTATAGGAGAAAGCCCTGCCTTTAGCTGTTTGCTTTGAAATTCTAGGGACAGTAAGGAGGCCTGCGTCTTGTGACCATAGAGTACATGTAGGTATGTACGGCAGGACCAAAATTAAGAGATAGGTAGGAGCAAGGCCATGTATGGCTTTGTAGGTTGGCAGTAAAACCTTGAAATCAGCCCTAGCCTTTACAGGAAGCCAGTGTAGAGAGGCTAGCACTGGAGTAATATGATCAAATATTTTGGTTATTTTCAAGATTCTACCAGCCATGTTTAGCACTAACTGAAGTTAATTAGTGCTTTATCCGGGTAGCCAGAAAGTATAGCATTGCAATCTAGAAGTGACAAAAGCATGGATTAGCTTTTCTGCATCATTTTTGGACAAAAAGTTCCAGATTTTTGCAATGTTACAAAGATGGAAAAAATCTGTCCTTTAAATATTCTTGATATGTTTGTAAAAAGAGAGATCAGGATCCAGAGTAACGCTAAGGTTATTTGTGACGACTGTACAACCATCAAGCTGAATTGTCAGATCCAACAGAAGATCTCTTTATTTCTTGGGACCTAGAACTAGCATCTCTGTTTTTTCAGAGTTTAAAAGTAAAACATTTGCCTCCATCCACTTCCTTATGTCTGAAATACAGGCTTCCAGGGAGGGCAATTTTGGTGCTTCACCATGTTTCATTGAAAGGTACAGCTGTGTATCGTCCACATAGGTCTGATGCTTTAAAAAGTTAATTTTCCACCTTCATGAGTGTAGTCTCAGTGCTATGATGGGGTCGAAAATCAGACTGAAGCATTTCGTATGCATTGTTTGTCTTCAGGAAGGCTGTGAGTTGCTGCGCAACAGCTTTTTCTAAACTTTTTGAGAGGAATGGGAGATTCGATATCGGCCGCTATTTAAAAAAAAACTTTTCTGGTGTTAAGGTTTGGCTCTTTCAAGAGAGGCTTTATTACTGCTACTTTTAGTGAGTTTGGTACACAGGGAGCCATTTATTATTTTTTACATTTTAGTCATTTAGCAGACACTCTTATCCAGAGCGACTTACAGTAGTGAATGCATACATTTCATTTCATAAATTTTTTTTCTCTGCTGGTCCCCCATGGAAATCAAACCCACAACCCTGGCGTTGCAAACACCATGCTCTACCAACAAGCTACAGTGAAGACTGATTATGCTCAACATAATAGGGCCAAGCAACAGAGCCAAGCACAGGAAGCAGCTCTTCCAGTAGTTTAGTTGCAGCTTGAAGGGTTAGAGGCCATGTATGTGTCAACCAACAGACTAATTTAACTACAGCAACATTCTCAGTCATGTCAACCAAAATACCATATTAACTACAACAACATTCTCAATAACATTTACAGAAACAGTTTACTTTTTACTTTTTGCATGTGGTTGTTTATATACCTTCATTGATTGCACTAACTGAAGTCGCTCTGGATATAAGCATCTGTTAAACGACAAATGTAAATTTAACGGTTGCAAAGCATGCTGGGTATTATTCTAACTTTAAAAAAATGATTCAGCGCTGCAGACTATTACATCCTCAACAACATTAGGACCCATGGCAACCATTTCACCATTCCAACCAACATCAGCTTCCTTCATTTTCAAAACTACACTGCAACCAACAGCATTTTCTCTAAGCTAACAACCTCCTACATATTCCACAACATCATCACAAACTTCAACCATTGTGAAATCAACAAATTCAGCCTCTCAGCCAGAATTAGTAGAAAAACAAACTGTGGCCACACATAATTTCTCAGGCTCCCAAATCCCCCAAATACTCCCCAGCTGCACCACTTACAACCAACATTAAACCTGGTTCAGAAGACCCAGAAGGTCCATTACCCAGATGAAACACACACCCAAACTGGCTGTTGTTAGGCCCATTTTCTTTGCTTATCCAACTGTTGAATGTACTAGGTTCAGACCCCAGTTACTCGTGCGTAAATTGAACTTCATATCCTTTTTGTGCACTTTTCTCTGTATGCGTATTCTGAACATGAACTGAAGCATGGGGAAATTGCTCATGCCAACAAGGAACTTGTTGTGGCGGAGGTGTGTCTATGAATACACTGTATTCTGACCTTGATTTAATTCCCTAATAATTATACCACCTTTATGTATGAGGAAATAATCTCAAGAGAACCTGTCTGTTCCAAATTGAAAAAGCATCTACTTAATATTTTCTGATAGAAATAACAGCATACTCTGTGTACTGTAATTTATAGATTCATAATCGCTATTGATAAGAGTTATGTAAATTAGTCATCCGTTTGGAGAAGGGGATTGTAAATATACATAGCAATTGGTTTAGAAAATATCTCCTTATGATGCCAGGAGACGAATGTGAAACCAGTCATAAGGAAACAAACTGAAAATCAAATCAACATGACATGTATTGCGGCCGTTTTCCACAGTGAATTAGGCTATAAATAGTTGTGCTGTTATTCAGAATTTTAATTGTATGCCCTCGTAATTTGCAGGGACGAAATCTGGAGACCCACACTATAAGCTTCTGTGAGACCGAATCTGCCGAGTTTATTTATGTGCTTTAGAATGTTTTAATTATATGCCTGGGCTTTTCTCTGTATTATTTTACAATTTGTATCATGTTAAATATAAGCCACTATCGATAGCCACCATCAGTAATACCCACTTATATTTATGACTGTCACTTTACTGTTTGTAGCCTACATTTTTGATCATTCCATTCTGTTTACCTTTCTCTCCTCTGGCACTTCTGTCTAGTTGTTCCTGAGGGTCGCGAGCATTAGTGGATTATATTAGGCTAATGTTGTGCGATAATTTGGGACATGTAGCCTATTTTAATCATTATGGAACGCAGGCCACACCTAGCAGTTTATACATGGAACCTGGCGCACAGTTCAGGACGAGTGGACCGTTGTCATAGAGTTCCATGATTAGTGAGGATTAGGGTAGATTTATAGGATTATTGTTCAACCTCTAGTGTGTGTGTGTGTGTGTGTGTGTGTGTGTGCGTGCGTGCGTGCGTGCATGTGTAGGTTACATTATACAGTATGTGTTATTTGTGTGTGTTTTGCACTCATGTTCACAGGTTAGCCATGCTTTCAGGATAAGGTATCCAACAACATTCCTCAATTGCACAGTTAATACATTCAGGTGAGACCTCGAAGTTAATTGCCCAACACTTTCTGATAATCTCTACAATTTCACTTGCTGTATTTCTCTGTGGAGGAATGGCTCTGTGGTTGTGGATGAATCCCTTACTTACAGTACATTCAGGAACCAGACAGTGGGTCTAAGCAGCACCACAGACATTAGAGATTTGACAGATACATTGAAAACAGGGAAGACCTCTGAACATTATTCCAACCAGCATAATTGCATGCAAGTGCAGGCTGAATCATTAAAACAATAGAGCCAAGACTTGTTCTGTGTGGCTGAGTTGCTAGAGCGTGGTGCTTGCAACGCCATGGATCATGGGTTCCATCCATCCATCCATTTTTTAATGCATTTATGCATGACTAGTGATGTTGCTGTGACCATATTACCGCCACACCCGGTCACAAGTCATGAAGGCAGTCAAATTCCATGTGATTATTTAGTCACGGTAATTAGGCTTCTCCATGCTCTGATGCTGCTGATGGTTATTAGTAGCCTACCAAAATTGCTAAGTGCCTCGTACCCCGCACTCTATTGTCCCTCTAATCACTCTGACATCAATGCAAATATAATTGAAAATGGAATCAAACACTTCATGAGAGCCCATGAGCTCATGTTGCGCAACATTTCTATTGGCTATGCAATTGCGCAAGAAAACAGAGTCATGGCCTCTATTAAAAAGAGGTGGATCCCATCAGCTTTCCATAGGCTAGGCCTACTATATTCATTTCTCAACTTTCCTAATAACAAACACATTGTTTATCTTTATAACAGAAGTATAGCCTACCTGGCTGGCATGAAAATGAACCACAAAAAAGCGTCCTGCATTGGCTATCGATGTGCATATTATCATTACATATTTTTTTACCTTTAATTAACTAGGCAAGAACAAATTCTTATTTACAATGACTGCCTACCCCAGCCAACGCTGGGCCAATTGTGCGCCACCCTATGAGACTCCCATTCGGATGTAATACAGCCTGGAATCAAACCAGGGACTGTAGTGATGTCTCTTGCACTGAGATGCTGCGCCACTCAGTCTAATTTATCCCCTGCCCTGTACCTGTTTCGAGACAGGTGCATGATAATGGTCCATTCTAAATCAAAACAAATTTCACACATATAGTTGAAGTCGGAAGTTTACATAGACTAAGGTTGGAGTCATTAAAACTTGTTTTTCAACCACTCCACAAATTTCTTGTTAACAAACTATAATTTTGGCAAGTCGGTTAGGACATTTACTTTGTGCATGACACGAGTAATTTTTCCAACAATTGTTTACAGACAGATTATTTCACTTACATTTCCCTGTATCACAATTCCAGTGGGTCAGAAGTTTACATACACTAAGTTGACTGTGCCTTTAAACAGCTTGGAAAATTCCAGAAAATGATGTCATGGCTTTAGAAGCTTCTGATAGGCTAGTTAAACTCATTTGAGTCAATTGGAGGTGTACCTGTGGATGTTTTTCAAGGCCTACCATCAAACTCAGTGCCTCTTTGCTTGACATCATGGGAAAATCAAAAGAAATCAGCAAAGACCTCAGAAAATAAATTGTAGACCTCTAGTCTGGTTCATCCTTGGGAGCAATTTCCAAATGCCTGAAGGTACCACGTTCATCTGTACAAACAATAGTACGCAAGTTTAAACACCATGGGACCACGCAGCCGTCATACCACTCTGGAAGGAGATGCGTTCTGTCTCCTAGAGACGAACGTACTTTGGTGTGAAAAGTGCAAATCAATCCCAGAACAACAGCAAAGGACCTTGTGAAGATGCTGGAGGAAACAGGTACAAAAGTATCTATATCCACAGTAAAACGAGTTCTATATTGACATAACCTGAAAGGCCGCTCAGCAAGGAAGAAGCCACTGCTCCAAAACCGCCATAAAAAAGCCAGACTAAGGTTTGTAACTGCACATGGGGACAAAGATCATACTTTTTGGAGAAATGTCCTCTGGTCTGATGAAACAAAAATATAACTTTCTGGCCATAATGACCATCGTCATGTTTGGAGGAAAAAGGGGGAGGCTTGCAAGCTGAAGAACACCATCCCAACCGTGAAGCACAGGGGTGGCAGCATCATGTTGTGCGGGTGCTTTGCTGCAGAAGGGACTGGTGCACTTCACAAAATAGATGGCATCATGAGGGAGGAAAATTATGTGGATAAATTGAAGCAACATCTCAAGACATCAGTCAGGAAGTTAAAGCTTGGTTGCAAATAGGTCTTCCAAATGGACAATGACCCCAAGCATACTTCCAAAGTTGTGGCAAAATGGCTTAAGGACAACAAAGTCAAGGTATTGGAGTGGCCATCACAGAGCCCTGACCTCAATCCTATAGAACATTTTTGGGCAGAACTGAAAAAGTGTGTGTGAGCAAGGAGGCCTAGAAACCTGACTCCGTTACACTAGGTCTGTCAGGATGAATGGGCCAAAATTCCCCCAACTTATTGTGGGAAGCTTGTGGAAGGCTACCCGAAACGTTTGATCCAAGGTAAACAAGTTAAAGGCATTGCTACCAGATACTAATTAAGTGTATGAAAACGTCTGACCCACTGGGAATCTGATGAAAGAAGTACAAGCTGAAATAAATCATTCTTTCTACTATTTTTCCTGACAGTTCACATTCTTAAAATAAAGTGGTGATCCTAACTGACCTAAAACATGGATTTTTTACTTGGATTAATGGTCAGGAATTGTGAAACTGAGTTGAAATTTATTTGGCTAAGGTGTATGTAAACTTTCGACTTCAACTGTATATAATTTACTACATGTAAAGACAAGATTAGAAAGAATAGAACAAGAATAGTCTGATGGGTGACAATATTAGCCTATCACATGTGAATTATATATTATCACTTGTGAATGATGTCCAGTATATTGGCAAGAAACAAAGCCTTTTCTTTTTCGAATCATAGTCGCAAACCTCATGTAGCCTACCTAGCCCATTGGCCTATATGTTTTGATAAGGTTTGTATCACAACTAAAGTGTCCAAATAAATTCTTAAAATTAAGCACATTAATCCGCTTTACAAGAGGTGTAGATTCTAACTGGCATACATAAGCAGCGAGAGAGTTTCATGTTGGGGGAAAATAATTTTCACCATAAAAATGCACCTTTATAATAAAATCATTACATGCATAATCGCATTTGGGGTCACTTTTGATAATGGTGTTTTCCCGCTAATGGCTCATTAGCGCTTATAGCCTATTGCCCGTTTGCGCATAGCTGTGCTTATAACGTAAAGAAATAGCCTAATATTTTATCATGTTTTTAGCTAAACGTTCTGATCTGTTGCGGCAGCCTCATTGTGTAAATAAATATTTTTATGCTAATGGTTGTATTAATTTGGGATCTACCTGTCCTAGACTATATTTGGAATATTTATTTATTTAGGTCAACTATTGTACTATGGGGGATAATAGATTGACATAGGCTAGTGCTTTTGCTGTTCGTTAGGCCTACTCATCTTGTTGGCTGACGAAAAGTAAATGTGGACAGTTCTTCCAATATCGTCAATATGCACCTCGGAATTGGATAAGGAAGCGTGCAGATGCATCCCTGAAGTATCTGTCTTCACCTGTAGCCTGTGAAAAAGACCCTATGACGTGAGGCATATGGCAGATGATCAGCCTTATAATAACATCAGCATTACTTCCTCCTGGATTTTTGTATGAGTGACAACAAGGTGGCATTGTACATACAGTGCCTTGAAAAATAATTTTCCCCCTTTCTGAATTTCAAAATTTTAGCATATTATTGATTCTGATTGTTATCAGATCTTCAACCTAAACCTAATATGAGATAATGGGAACCTTAGTTTAAAAATAACAAAACAAATCTATAGTTATTTTATTTATTTAACTAACACATTTAGGCAACACTCAATTCCCCTGTGTGAAAAAGTAATTGTCAACTTAAGCTCAATAACTGGTTGTGCCACCTTTTGCTACAATTACCGTAACCAAATGCTTCCTGTAGTTGTTTTTCAGTCTGACGTCACTGTGGAGAAATTTTGGACTCTTGCATGCAGAACTACTTTAACTCAGCAACATTTGTAGGTTTTGTCAAGCAAGAAGTTTTCGTTTTAAGTCCTGTCACAACATTCTCAGTTGGGATTAGGTCTGAACTTTGTCTAGACTTTTTATTTTTATTTTAGAATATAATACATTAATTCTAACATAATTATTGCGACAAACAGGCATATGAAATGCCAATATCGTTATATCACTGACAATGTGGTGATGAAATTGTAAAAACTGAACACACTACGCAGTTTTTATTTTATTTATATATTATTTTTAATCTTTATTTAACTAGGCAAGTCAGTTAAGAACCAATCCTTATTTTCAATGACAGCCTTGGAACAGTGGGTTAACTGCCTTGTTCAGGGGCAGAACAACAGATTTTTACCTTGTCAGCTCAGGGATTCAGTCTTACAGTTACTAGTCCAACGCTCTAACCACTAAGCTACCTGCCGCCAGTATAGAGTGATGAGCAATTTATTGTTACAATCTATCGAAAATTATCAGATTTTTCAGATCTATATGTCTGTGTCCGATAATGGGTTTGGTCATTGTTAAATTCAAGGAATACCGTAGCGTTATCAAAGGAAGGAATGTTGCCAACTAATCAACTACGTTTGTAATGTTTAGTGGATGAATTTGTATTGTAATGTAATATTCATGCCTGGATTCTAGGACATCTGATTTTGTACTCACATTACACAATAAGTGAAAACTAACTGTGGCAAAAGTAGTACTTTTAATGTGTTACATTTCTATTGTATATTATGATTGGCATCCCTAATGTAATAATATGCTTTCTGTTTTGCTCTAACCTAATGACCTTTGCACAGAAGTAGAGAACAGGTTAAGGCAGTTAAAAGGAATGCATCAACACAACACCTTAGAAATTAGACACATCACCTTTTAAAAATGCCCACAGTCAAGATTAAGTCCTCTATGGGTGCACCACGGATTCTAAGACAAACTACTCCTGATCGTCTGAATATTGCACTATATATACTGGATACATATAACTTGGTGTAGCTATAGTCATGTAGTCATATATTTATTGCGAAATTATGATATCAACCATTAAGACGTTTTAAAATCAACAGAATTTCAATTTCACAATAATGGGTAAGTATTTTAATATGCATTATAATAAGCCACATTTTTACAATTTTCAACAAAAGAAAAATCTGTAAACTCACTTATAAATAAATTTTCGGTCAATGATATAGAAAAGGGTCATTAGGCTATG
This sequence comes from Salmo trutta, assembly GCF_901001165.1. Taxonomy (NCBI): domain Eukaryota; kingdom Metazoa; phylum Chordata; class Actinopteri; order Salmoniformes; family Salmonidae; genus Salmo; species Salmo trutta. The sequence goes on along the minus strand of NC_042964.1, from coordinate 3,028,964 downwards.
CATTGTTTCAGTACAATGCCGTTGAAATGATTCATGACGTTATTTCATAGAATATCTCAGATACCTTATTTTGTTTTTTCTATGGCCAACCACCACAGGCTGAATTTTTTTTCTTCATCTACTTATCAGGGATCTACAGTGTGCTACCGTTTTGGGGACGTATGCTCCTACATATGTTGCTGTGCTACCTGACATTTTTATTTGGGAGCACCAGTGCCCCTAGGAAAAAAAATCACTCAGATAATAAATGTTGTAATGATTTCTTCACTGCCCCCAGCCTCAGTAGTATGCAAACATGTTGTGGCACAGAAAGAAAGGACAATTGAGATGAGCTTCAAAAGTAATTAGGATTCATATAGATCCAATGTAGGATATATCTCAATCTTTAAAAAAAATATTATTGTTCTTCTAAACCTGCAATCTGCAGATGCTACACAAAATATAAGGTTGTTTTTCCAATATTTGTAAAGTAAATGTAAACAAACACTGTATGGCAAGCGGTACCGGAGCACCAAGTCTAGGTCCAAAAGTCTCCTTTTACCCCCAAGCCATAAGACTGCTGAACAATGAATCAAATGGCCACCCTACTCTCTATTTAATATCTATGCATAGTCACTTTACCCCTACCTACATGTACAAATTACCTCGACTAACCTGTACCCCCGCATATTGACTTGGTACCGAAACCCTCTGTATTTATCCTCATTATTGTTATTTTATTGTGTTACTTCTTCATTACTTTTTTTACATTTATTTTATTTAGTAAATATTTTCTTAAACCCATTTTCTTAAAACTACATTGTTATTTAAAACCTTTTGGGGATAGGGGGCAGTATTTGCACGGCCGGATAAAAAATCAACCCGATTTAATCTGGTTACTACTCCTGCCCAGTAACTAGAATATGCATATAAATGTTTGATTTGGATAGAAAACACCCTAAAGTTTCTAAAACTGTTTGAATAATGTCTGTGAGTATAACAGAACTCATTTGGCAGGCCAAACCCTGAGAAGATTCCAAACAGGAAGCGCTCTCTCTGACCATTTCATGGCCTTCTTGATCATCTCTAACCAAAACAGGGGATCTCTGGCATAACGTGACATTTTCTAACGCTCCCATAGGCTCTCAGAAGGCGCCAGAACGATGAATGGTAGCTTTGCAGGCCATGGCTGAAAAACATTAGCGCATTTGGATAGTGGTCGATCTGAGCACAATGAGACTGGAGGCGCGTGCACGAGCCGACACCATGTTTACTTTCTCTCTCTTTGAACGAAAACAACGACTCCCGGTCGGAATATTATCGCTTTTTTACGAGAAAAATCGCATAAAAATTGATTTTAAACAGCGTTTGACATGCTTCGACGTACGGTAATGGAATATTTTGAATTTTTTTGTCACGAAACCTGTCGGGCGCGTCACCCTTCTTTACCCTTCGGATAGGGTTAGGGTTAGGGTTAGGGTTAGTGTCTTGAACACACGAACAAAACGCCGCTATTTGGATATAACTATGGATTATTTGGAACCAAACCAACATTTGTTATTGAAGTAGAAGTCCTGGGAGTGCATTCTGACGAAGAACAGCAAAGGTAATCAAACTTTTCTAATAGTAAATCTGAGTTTGGTGAGTACCACACTTGGTTGGTGTCAAAATAGCTAGCCTGTGATGGCCGGGCTATCTACTCAGAATATTGCAAAATGTGCTTTCACCGAAAAGCTATTTTAAAATCGGACATAGCGAGTGCATAAAGGAGTTCTGTATCTATAATTCTTAAAATAATTGTTATGTTTTTTGTGAACGTTTATCGTGAGTAATTTAGTAAATTCACCGGAAGTGTTCGGTGGGAATGCTAGTCACATGCTAGTCACATGCTAATGTAAAAAGCTGGTTTTTGATATAAATATGAACTTGATTGAACAAAACATGCATGTATTGTATAACATAATGTCCTAGGATTGTCATCTGATGAAGATCATCAAAGGTTAGTGCTGCATTTAGCTGTGGTTTGGGTTTATGTGACATTATATGCTAGCTTGAAAAATGGGTGTCTGATTATTTCTGGCTGGGTACTCTGCTGACATAATCTAATGTTTTGCTTTCATTGTAAAGCCTTTTTGAAATCGGACAGTGTGGTTAGATTAACGAGAGTCTTGTCTTTAAAATGGTGTAAAATAGTCATTTGTTTGAGAAATTGAAGTAATAGCATTTCTAGCCCATAGAGGTTAAGGGCTTGTAAGTAAGCGTTTCACGGTAAGGTCTACACCTGTTGTATTCGGTGCATGTGACAAATAACATTTGATTTGATTTATAGCCTCAACATGGTTCAAACTATAATGTTGATATCATGGATGGTCGGACTTTGCATCCATAGCTCTGTCTATGAATTGGAGTGTGGTTATATTTCTCCAGCCCCATTTATCAACCTTTTACCAGATTGTCGCTTTAATACATCACATATTTTTCAATGTGCTCCTAAATGTATTTATGTGTTCCTACATTTTTCAACTTAGGAACACATGTGCTCATAGAGCCCTGCTTATACATTTTGAGAATTTGGGGTATTTTGGTACTTTAATAATATGAGTGCTTTCAAAAGGAAACATAAAAATGTCAAAAACTAGATATAAATGTATGTTGTCTTTAATTTATCATACCATCGTCAACAAAATGTAACGTCCAGTGTAGCTTGTATGTCTTGTATGTAGTTTGTATGTAGCTTGTATGTAGCTTGTCTTGTATGTAGCTTGTATGTAGCTTGTATGTCCAGTCTAGCTTGTATGGCTCCCTGATGTACAAATGAGCGACAGAAAACCGATCTCGCAAATGTCACTCTTCCGAAATGTTTTGGTGCAGCTGCTCCGTGCCACTCCCGGCAAGATGCTGCCTCAGGCGGCTGCCCATGTTGCCTATACCTAAATACGCCACTGCTACCATCACCAAAATGTCATACATTTTACCCCCTTTAAAATGAACATGCATACATACTTTCAAAGCTCACTATATTGAATCCCACATCATGTAAAACCCAAATTCATAGAGAATGTTACAAACAGAATATATGTAGTAACTTAGTTTGAAAAGATGGTGATTGGACCTAAATAAGCATTTGGCAATTGGTAGGCTAAATTCTGTTACATTTTCTTTAACTGACATTTCCCGAAAGTCAGACTCTTCCCACAGGCCAAGTTATTTTTTCTCAGCTACATTCACCAAAGTTTGTGTAATTATATTTAGATAACGTCAGACTTTTACTAAGGGATTGTTTTTATGTTGTCAAATTTGTATCAATATAACATTTTCTTTGAAAAAATGCAAAAAAAATAATATATGTTTTTGCATTTTAGAGTTTGAAAGATGAATAAAGTATTCATCCATAATCTGCTGGTTAAAAGTCCAATCCTGGAATGTCTTAACAAAATTAAACCAAAATATTTAGGCTGACTTCTTTCAGAGTCCAGAAAAATGGATTTGCGGTATATGCAAATATGTTCATATTTAATTAGATATTGTCAAATGTTTCCTTTTAAATACAGTATTTCAGAAAATGTGTAATAAAAAATATATAATATTTGTATCTAAATTCAATTGTTAAAAATTGATTGTGATATGATTAAAGGGGAAAACGTACCTATTAGAATAGGATAACTGCAGAACTCATTTAGCTGAAAGCTGTCTCAATTCATTATTGTGGAATTGTTCTATATCTTAAGCTATAGCTACTGTGGTTGAAACATGAGATGTAGTAAGAGAACTGTCAATTGATTTATGATCTTAATGCTAATTTGTCTGTGGTTTAACTTAAGGATCGTTCCCTTTTTAATTTTGTTTTTGACAAAAATTACATTCCCAAATCTAACTGCCTGTAACTCAGGACCTGAAGCAAGGATATGCATATTCTTGATACCATTTGAAAGGAAACACTTTGACGTTTGTGGAAATATGAAATTAATGTAGAAGAATGTAGAAGATCTGGTAAAAGATAATACAATGACAAAACTTTGTTTTCTACATATTTTTTGTTCCATCATATTTGAAATGCAAGAGAAAGACCATTATATCACTTAGGAGCCTATGCAGAATATAGGTTTTGGCCACTAGATGGTAGTAGTGTACGTGCAAAGTTTTAGACAGGTCGAATTAACCATTGCATTGCTGTTCAAAGTGTTGTATCAAGTCTGCCTAAATGTGCCGAATTGGTCAATTGATACATTTTGAAGTACATAACTTTAGAGAACACACAAACTTTAAAATGTTTATTTTCACCTTTATTTAACCAGGTAGGCCAGTGAGAACAAGTTCTCATTTACAACTGCGACCTGGCCAAGATAAAGCAAAGCAATGCGACAACAACAACAACACAGAGATACACATAAACAAATGTACAGTCAATAACACAATAAAAAAATCTATGTACAGTGTGTGCAAATGTAGAAGAGTAGGGAGGTAAACAATAAATAGGCCATAGAGGTGAAATATTTACAATTTATCATTAACACTGGAGTGATAAATGTGCTGATGATGCTGTGCAAGTAGAGATACTGGGGTGCAAAAGAGCAAGAGGGTAAGTAATAATATGGGGATGAGGAAGTTGGGTGTGCTATTTACAGATTGGCTGTGTACAGGTACAGTGATCAGTAAGCTGCTCTGACAGCTGATGCTTAAAGTTAGAGAGGGAGATAAAAGACTCCAGCTTCAGTGATTTTTGCAATTAGTTCCAGTCATTGGCAGCAGAGAACTGGAAGGAAAGGCGACCAAAGGAAGTCCTGGCTTTGGGGATGACCAGTGAAATATAATGGGTGGGTGTTGCTATGGTGACCAGTGAGCTGAGATAAGGCAAGGCTTTACCTAGCAAAGACTTATAGATGACCTGGAGTCAGTGGGTTTGGCGACGAATATGTAGTGAGGGCCAGCCAACGAGAGCATACAGGTCGCAGTGGTGGGTAGTATATGGGGCTTTGGTGTCAAAACAGATGGCACTGTGATAGACTACATCCAGTTTGTTGAGTAGAGTGTTGGGGGCTATTTTGTAAATGACATTGCCGAAGTCAAGGATCGGTAGGATAGTCAGTTTTACGAGGATTTGTTTGGCAGCATGAGTGAAGTATGCTTTGTTGCAAAATAGGAAGCTGATTCTAGATTTAATTTTGGATTGGAGATGCTTAATGTGAGTCTGGAAGTAGAGTTTACAGTCTAACCAGACACCTAGGTATTTGTAGTTGTCCACATATTCTAGGTCAGAACCGTCCAGAGTAGTGATGCTAGTCGGGCGGGAGGGTGCAGGTAGCAATCAGTTGAAGAGCATGCACTTAGTTTTACTAGTATTTGAAAGCAGTTGGAGGCCCCTGAAGTAGTGTTGTATGGCATTGAAGCTATTTTGGAGGTTTGTTAGCACAGTGTCCAAAGAAGGGCCAGATGTATACAGAATGGAGTCATCTGCATAGAGGTGGATCAGAGAATAACCAGCAGCAAGAGCGACATCATTGATATATACAGAGAAAAGAGTCGGCCCGAGAATTGAACCCTGTGGCACACCAATAGAGACTGCCAGAGGGTTCAACAGGCCCTCCGATTTGACACACAGAACTCTATCTGAGAAGTAGTTGGTGCCTCGCCTAGGCAGTCATTTGAGGCGCCAAGGCTATTGAGTCTGCCGATAAGAATGCAATGATTGACAGAGTCGAAAGCCTGGCCAGGTCGATAAAGACAGCTGCAGAATACTCTCTTTTATCGATGGAGGTTATGATATCGTTTAGGACCTTGAGCGTGGCTGAGGTGCACCCATGACCAGCCCGGAAACCAGATTGCATAGTGGAGAAGGTACGGTGGGACTCGAAATGGTCAGTGATCTGTTTGTTAACTTGACTTTCGAAGATTTTATAAAGGCAGGGCAGTATGGATATAGGTCTATAACAGTTTGAGTCTAGAGTGTCTCCCCCTTTGAAGAGAGGGATGACAGCTTTCCAATCTTTGGGGATCTCAGACGATACGAAAGAGGTTGAATAGGCCAGTAACAGGGGCTGCAACAATTTTGCCTGATAATTTTAGAAAGAGAAGGTCCAGATTGTCTAGCCCAGCTGATTTGTAAGGATCCAGATTTTGCAGCTCTTTTAGAACATCAGCTGTCTGGATTTGGGTGAAGGAGAAGCGGGGAGGGAGCTTGGGAAAGTTGCTGCATGTGTTGCTGAGATGTTGGCCAGGGTAGGGGTAGCCAGGTGAAAAGCATGGCCAGCCGTAGAAAAATGCTTCTTGAAATAATCTATTATCGTAGATTTATCAGTGGTGACAGTGTTTCCTATCCTCAGTGCAGTGGGCAGCTGGGTGGAGGTCCTCTTATTCTCCATGGACTTTACAAAACATTTTGGAATTAGTGCTACAGGATGCAAATTTCTGTTTGAAAAAGCTAGCCTTAGCTTTCCTAACTTACTGGGTATATTGGTTCCTGACATCCCTGAAAAGATGCATATCACGGGGGCTATTCGATGCTAATGCCGAACGGCACAGGATGTTTTTGTGCTGGTCAAGGGCAGTCAATTCTGGGGTGAACCAAGGGCTATATCTATTTTTAGTTCTACATTTTTTGAATGGGGCATGCTTATTTAAGATGGAGAGGAAAGCACTATTGAAGAGCAACCAGGAATCCCTTCCTGACGGGATGAGGTCAATATCCTTCCAGGATACCCGGGCCAAGTCGATTAGAAAGACCTGCTAGCTGAAGTGTTTTAGGGAGCGTTTGACAGTGATGAGGGGTGGTTGTTTGACCGCGGACCCTTTACACACGCAGGCAATGAGGCAGTGATCGCTGAGATCCTGGTTGAAGACAGCAGATGTGTATTTAGAGGGCAAGTTGGTCAGGATGATATCTATGAGTGTGATATCTATGACCCGCCAGTTCGTGCTTCAGATGTCGGAGTGGGGGCTGTCCTGTCCAAGCATTCTGCCCTGGTCCTCAAGTTAAATCCCTGCGCCTTCTTCTCCCACCGCCTCAATGCCATGGAGAGGAACTACGATGTGGGGAATCGTGAGCATCTCGCTGTGAAGACGGCGTTGGAGGAGTGGAGGCACTGGCTGGCGGGGGCGGAACATCCGTTCATTGTGTGGACCGACCACAAGAACCTGGAAAATCTCTGCACCGCCAAGTGCCTCAATTCCCTTGCAAGCTAGGTGGGCCCTGCTGTTCACCCGGTTTAACTTCTCCCTCTCATACCGGCCGGGATCCAAGAATGTCAAGCCGGATATGGTGTCACGCCACAATAACCCCACGGCATCAACCCCGGAATCCAAGACCAACCTCCCTCCTCGCGCCTGGTGACGGCAATCAGTTGGGGAATAGGGAAGCAGGTTCGTGAGGCGCAGCCTTCCCAGCCAAACCCCGGGGGGCCTAGATAACCGGATGTTTGTTCCTGGCACAGTCCTCAGTCCTGGAGTGGGCCCACTCCTCCAGGCTTGCCTGCCACCTTGGCTCCCGTAGAACCCTGGACTTTGTGCGACAACTCTTCCGCTCCGCAAGCTCTGGCTGGACTCCAACATCTGCCTGTCCCTCACCGTCCCTGGTCTCACATATCTCTGGACTTTGTCACGGGTCTCCCCCCATCTCATGGCAACACCACCAGCCTGACCGCCCACTTCATTCCTCTCCCCAAGCTACCCTCTGCCAAAGAGAAGGCCCAGCTCATGGTGCAGCACGTCTTCTGGATCCATGGACATGGTCTCCGACCGTGGTCCGCAGTTCTCATCCCAGATCTGGAAGGCCTTCTGCACTCTCACTGGGTCGTCAGACAGCCTGTCCTCCGGGTTCCACCCCAAGTCCAACGGCCAGTCAGAGCGAGCCAACCAAGACCTGGACACGACTGCGTTGCCTGTTCTCCGCCAACCTCACCACCTGGAGCCAGCAACTTGTGCGGGTCGAATACGCCCACAACACCCTTACTTGCTCTGCCACAGTTCTATAGCCCTTCGAGTTCCCTGGGTATCAGCCCCGCTCATCCCTGAGCAGGAGGAAGAGGTCGGCATACCTTCGACCCAGATATTTGTCTGCCGCTGTCATCGTACCTGGAAGAGAGCCCGGTCAGCCCTTCTCAGGACCACCTCCAGGTATCAACGACAAGCAGATCGCCGCTGGACCCCGGCTCTCTGGTATCGTCTCAGGCAGAAGGTATGGCTGCCCGCCCAAGATCTGCCCCTCTGTGTGGAATCCCGCAAACTCTCCCCTCTCCAAATTAGTAACCATGTCTCACCCCACATCCACTTTGTGCACGACACAAGTCATTTTTCCAACTATTGTTTACAGACAGATTATTTCACTTCTAACTCACTGAATCACAATTCCATTAGGTCAGAAGTTTACGCTAAGTTGACTGTGCTTTTAAACAGCTTGGAAAATTCCAGAAAATTATGTCATGACTTTAGAAGCTTCTGATAGGCTAATTGACATCACGTGACTCAATTGGAGGTGTACCTGTGAATGTATTTCATGGCCTACCTTCAAACTCAGTGCCTCGTTGCTTGACATCAAGGGAAAATCAAAAGAAATCAGCCCAAAAAAAATTGTAGACCTCCACAAGTCTGGTTCATCCTTGGGAGCAATTTCCAAATGCCCGAAGGTTCCACGTTCATCTGTACAAACAATAGTACGTAAGTATAAACACCATGGGACCACACAACCGTCGTACCACTCAGGAAGGAGGCGCTTTCTGTCTCCTAGAGATGAACGTACTTTGGTGCGGAAAGTGCAAATCATTCCCAAAAAAGACCTTGTGAAGATGCTGGAGGAAACAGGTACAAAAAAAAACTTTTTAGAGAAATGTCCTCTGTTCTGATGAAACAAAAATAGAACTCTTTGGCCATAATGACCAACGTTATGTTTGGAGGAAAAAGGGGAGGCTTCCGAGCCGAAGAACAACATCCTAACCGTGAAGCACGGGGGTGGCAGCATCATGTTGTGGCGGTGCTTTGCTGCAGGAGGGGCTGGTGCACTTCACAAAATAGATGGCATCATGAGGATGGAAAATTATGTGGATATATTGAAGCAACATCTCAAGACGTCAGTCAGGATGTTAAAGCTTGGTCGCAAATGTGTCTTCCAAATGAACAATTACCCCAAGCATACTTCCAAAGTTGTGGCAAAATGGCTTAAGGACAACGAAGTCAAGGTATTGGAGTGGCCATCACAGAGCCCTGACCTCAATCCTACAGAAACTTTGTGGGCAGAACTGAAAAAGTGTGTGTGAGCAAGGAGGCATACAAATCTGACTCCGTTACACCAGCTCTGTCAGGAGGAATGGGACAAAATTCCACCAACTTATTGTGGGAAGGTTGTGGAAGGCTACCCGAAACATTTGACTCAAGTTAAACAATTTAAAGGAAATGCTACCAAATACTAATTCAGTGTATGAAAACTTCTGACCGACTGGGAATGTGATGAAAGAAGTACATGCTGAAATAAATCATTCTCTCTACTATTATTCTGACATTTCACATTCTTAAAATAAAGTGGTGATTCTAACTGACTTAAGACAGGGCATTTTTACTGGGATTCAATGTCAGGAATTGTAAAAAGCTGCATTTAATTGTATTTGGCTAAGGTGTATGTAAACTTTCGACTTCAACTCTTTTGATATACAGTGCATTTGGAAAGTATTCAGATCCCTTGACTTTTTCCACATTTTGTTACATTACAGCCTTTTTCTAAAATGGATTAAATACATGTTTTTCCTCATCAATCTACAAACAATATCCCATAATGACATCACATAATTACAATGTGAAAACAGGTTTGTAGAAATTTTAACAAATGTATTAACATAAAAACAGAAATACCTTATTTATATAAGTATTCAGACCCTTTGCTATGAAACTCGAAATTGAGCTCAGGTGCATCTTGTTTCCATTGATATTCCTTGAGATGTTTCTACAACTTAATTGGAGTCCACCTGTGGTAAATTGAATTGATTGGACATGATTTGGAAAGGCACACCCCTGTCTAAATAAGGTCCCACAGTTGACAGTGCATGTAAGAGCAAAAACTAAGCCAATAGGTCGAAGGCATTGTCCTCAGAGCTCCGAGACAGGATTGTGTTGATGCACAGATCTGGGGAGGGGTACCAAAACATTTCTGTAGCATTAAAGGCCCCCAGGAACACATTGGCCTCCATCATTCTTAAATGGAAGAAGTTTGGTCACCACTCTGAGCAATTGGGGTAGAAGGGCCTTCATCAGGGAGGTGACCAAGAACCTGATGGCCACTCTGACAGAGCTCCAGAGTTCCTCTGTGGAGATGGGATAACCTTCCAGAAGGACAACCATCTCTGCAGCACTTTATAGTAGAGTGTCCAGACGGAAGCCTCTCCTCAGGAAAAGGCACATGACAGCCCGCTTGGAGTTTGCCAAAAGGCACTTAAAGGTCTCTCAGACCATGAGAAAGAAGATTATCTGGTCTGATGAAACCAGGATCTGCAGGGAAGAATTGGAGAAATTCCCCAAATACAGGTGTGCCAAGTTTGTAGCGTCATACCCAAGAAGACTTGAGGCTGTAATCGCTGCCAAAGGTGCTTCAACAAAGTACTGAGTAAAGGGTCTGACTAATTACATAAATGTGATATTTCAGTTTTTTTATTTTGAATACATTAGCCAACATTTCTAACATGTTTTTTGCTTTGTCATTGTGGGATATTGTCAAACTCTGAAACTCTCAACATGATTGAAGAAGGTAAAGACTAGACCAGAACATTCACAGTCTGCATGTCACGTCCTGACCAGCAGAGGGCGTATTGCTTAGTCTAGGTCAGGATGTGGCAGGGGATTTGTGTTTGTTAAATGTTGGGTTGATGATTGGGACTTCCAATTGAAGGCAGGTGTGTATAGTTGCCTTTGATTGGAAGTCCTATATAGGTGTGTGTGTTTGTCTTTGGGGTTGTGGGGAATTGTTTTTGCACTTGCTTTGTGAGCCTGCAAAACTGTTTGCTGTCGTGAGTACTGTTTTTTTTGCGTTTTCCAGTGGATACTTTACTTGTTTTGTTAATTAAAGAAACATGAGTGTCCACACTTCCGCTGCGCCTTGGTCCTTCTCTCTCATGTACGACTTATTCTGTGACACTGCAGCTGCATTTCTCATCAGAATGAGCGTGGTTAGGGTGCTAAGTATTCGTATTTCCGTGAGCGTAACTTCCAAATGTATGTACGATAATTTGACTCTCTTTGTCCCTCCCTCTCTTCAACTTTCCCCACCCTCCTTTCGATTGTGTAACAAGCCATCATATCGTGTCAGTCCACTAGGGTCTTTTATCTCATGTAAGTGTGTATGTGTATTCTGCTATTATTTAGTTAGTTAATAAATACATTATTAAAGTAATTCGTGTAGTTCTGAATATTCAAAAGGACTAGGATTCTTGCAGATATCAAGAGGTCTACGATGTTCAGAATAAGACTGATGAGGTAATAATGAATAATTGACTGTTATTGATGTAAGAGATATCCGTATACCTTTAGAGTTTAAGTTGGGAGATAGTAACTCGTTAAACAACTATTCTCCTGGTGCCCCAAATTCCTAATGAGTTAATTGATACACGATTAATTTAATCGAGTAAAAATTAAACATAAATAGGTTGATTATATAAATAACAATCATCAGATTAATGATAGTCAACTCACGACACAGCTCATGAGTTACATGCGGCGCTCAGGAACATAATTGGCGGCTAAAAAAAAAATATATATGTCAAGGGGGTCCTTGACATAAAAAAGTTTGAAAACCCCAGATTTAGCAGATGCTATTACGTAGTGAGACTTAATACATTCAACTAAGTTTAGTAGGGGAAACAACTACATAACACAGGCAAGTACACTCCACACTTATTTGAGCCTCGAATAACCTTTTGGGGTTCAAAATGATTGCCACTGTGGAGGAATCAAATAAATTGTTTTCGTCACATGCTTTTTTAAACAACAGGTGTAGACTAACAGTGAAATGCTTACTTACGGGCCCTTCCCAACAATGCAGAGATACTTTTTTTGGAGATATAATAGAAAAATGTAATAATGAAAGTCATAATAGATACACAATGATTAACGATAACTTGGCTATATACAGTACATGGGGAACCAGTAGCGAGTTGATGTGTTGGGGTACGAGGTAGTTGAGGTAGATAATTAATAAACAGTAGCAGCAGTGTTTGTGATGAGTCAAAAAAGTTAGCGCGAAAATTATCAATGCAGATAGTCCGAGTAGCTATTTGGTTAACTATTTAACTAACTATTTGGCAGTTTTATGGCTTGGGGCTAGAAGCTGTTCAGGGTCCTGTTGGTTCCAGACTTGGTGCATCAATACCAATTGATGTGCTGTAGAAGAGAGAACATTCTATGACTTCGGTAGCTGGAGTTATTAGACAATTTTTGACACCGTCTGGTATAGCGGTCCTGGATGGCGAGAGCTCCCCCCAGTGATGAACTGGGCTGTGCGCACTACCCTTTATAGTGCCTTGCAGTTGGATGCCAAGCAGTGATGCAACCAGTCAAGACGCTCTCAATGGTGCAGCTGTAGAATTTTTTGAGGATCTGAGGGCCCATGTCAAATCTTTTCAGCCTCCTAAGGGAAGAGGCATTGTCGTGCCCTATTCACAGCTGTGTTGGTGTGTTTTGGACCATGATCCTTAGTGATGTGGACACGGAGGAACTTGACGCTCTTGACCCACTCCACTACAGATTGCTGTTGCCTGCTACTATGATAAATCACATGGCGAGGACATTTGATATCAAGCTATCAATGTGCATAATATCTAACATGTGCGGCAAGGGTAGGAAAACCAGATGAAATGCTAATTCATCCAGACAAACTTGTCTGCCCACTGCAAGTTGAGGACACATCATTGGGACACACTGACACACCAACACATACACCCACCCCTCCGCACGGTGCTCCTAATCTGCATCTTTTTTTGGAGTGAGAACGTGCAGGGAGGTGCACTGCGTGAGCAAAGGTATGTGGACAACTGGTCGTCGAATGTCTAATTCCAAAATCATGGTCATTAATACGGGGTTGGTCCCCCGTTTGCTGCTATAACAGCCTCCACTCTTCTGGGTATGCTTTCCACTTGATGTTGGAATATTGCTACGGGGAGTTGCTTCCATTTAGCCACAAGAGCTTTAGTGAGGTTGGGCACTGATGTTTGGAGATTAGGCCTGGCTCTCAGTTGGCGTTCCAATTCATCCCAAAGGTGTTCGATGTGGTTGAAGTCAGGGCTCTGTGCAGGCCGTCAAGTTCTTCCACGTCGATCTCGACAAACCATTTCTTTTTGGACCTCGCTTTGTGCACAGGGGTATTGTCATGCTGAAACAGGAAAGGGCCTTCCCCAAACTGTTGCCACAAAGTTGGAAGCACAAAACCGAACCATGAAAAACAGCCCCAGACTATTATTCCTCCTCCACCAAACTTTACAGTTGGCACTATGCATTGGGGCAAACCCAGATTCGTCTGTCAGACTGCCAGATGGTGAATCGTGATTCATCACGTTTCCACTGCTCCAGAGTACAATGGCAGCGAGCTTTATGCCGACACTTGACATTGCTCATGGTAACCGTAGGCATGTGTGCGCCTGCTCGGCCATGGAAACCCATTTCATGAAGCTCCCGACATACAGTGCTGACGTTGCTTCCAGAGTGTTGCAACCAAGGACAGACGATCTTTACGCGCCATGCGCTTCAGCACTCTGCGGTCCAGTTCTGTGAGATTGTGTGGCCTACCACTTTGCGGCTGAGTCAATGTAGATCCTGGAAGTTTCCACTTCACAATAGCAGCACCTACAGCTGACTGGGGAAGCTCTAGCAGGGCAGAAATGTGAAACATTGACTTGTTGAAAAGGTGGCATCCTATGACGGTGCCACGTTGAAAGTCAATAAGCTCTTCAGTAAGGCCACTCTACTGCCAATCTTTGTCTATGGAGATTGCATGGCTGTGTGCTCAATTTTATACACCTGTCAGCAACGGGTATGGCTGAAAGAGCCAAATCCACTAATTTGAAGGGGTGTCCACATACTTTTGTATATATAGTGTATTAACGCCAACATCATTTAGGCATATTAAAACACTAAAGTTCTTTCCTGATCATCATCCGATTTGACCATTAACTTTCAATTTACGGATACGATTACAAGTATGGCCATGTCAGCACACCCAAACCTTATAGGTTGTCTCATTGTCGTCGGGGATCAGGCCTACCACCGTTGTGGCGTTGGAGTCGTGCATGGCCAAGCAGTCGTTGGTGAACAGGGAGTACAGGAGGGGACTAAGCACACACCCTTAAGGGGCCCCCGTGTAAAGGGTCAGTGTGGCAGATGTGTTGTTGCATACCCTAACCACCAGGGGGTGGCCTTCAGGATACCAGGATCAAGTTGCAGAGGAAGGTGTTCAGTCCCAGGGTCCTTAGCTTAGTGATGAGCTTGGAGGGTACTATGGTGATGAGCTTGGAGGGTACTATGGTGTAGTCCAATGAACAGCATTGACACATATGTCCAGATGGGAAAGTGCAACAGAGATTGCGTCATCTGTGGATCTGTTGGGGCAGTATGCGACCTGGAGTGGGTCCAGGGTGCCAAGGATGATGGTGTTGATGTGAGCAATGACCAGCCTTTCAAGCAGTGGAGGACGGCTCATAATAATGTCTGGAACAGAGCGAATTGAATGGCATCAAACAAATGTAAACCATGTGTTTAATGTACACTGCTCAAAAAACAACACAATGTAACTCCAAGTCAATCACACTTCTGTGAAATCAAACTGTCCACATAGGAAGCAACACTGATTGACAATAAATTTCACATGCTGTTGTGCAAATGGAATAGACAACAGGTGGAAATTATAGGCAATTAGCAAGACACCCCCAATAAAGGAGTGGTTCTTCAGGTGGGGACCACAGACCACTTCTCAGTTCCTATGCTTCCTGGCTGATGTTTTGGTCACTTTTGAATGCTGGCGGTGCTTTCACTCTAGTGGTAGCATGAGACGGAGTCTACAACCCACACAAGTGGCTCAGGTAGTGCAGCTCATCCAGGATGGCACATCAATGCGAGCTGTGGCAAGAAGGTTTGCTGTGTCTGTCAGCGTAGTGTCCAGAGCATGGAGGCGCTACCAGGAGACAGGCCAGTACATCAGGAGACGTGGAGGAGGCCGTAGGAGGGCAACAACCCAGCAGCAGGACCGCTACCTCCGCCTTTGTACAAGGAGGAGCAGGAGAAACACTGCAAGAGCCCTGCAAAATGACCTCCAGCAGGCCACAAATGTGCATGTGTCTGCTCAAACGATCAGAAACAGACTCCATGAGGGTGGTATGAGGGCCCGACGTCCACAGGTGGGGGTTGTGCTTACAGCCCAACACCATGCAGGACATTTGGCATTTGCCAGAGAACACCAAGATTGGCAAATTTGCCACTGGCGCCCTGTGCTCTTCACAGATGAAAGCAGGTTCACACTGAGCACGTGACAGACGTGACAGAGTCTGGAGACGCCGTGGAGAACGTTCTGCTGCCTGCAACATCCTCCAGCATGACCGGTTTGGCGGTGGGTCAGTCATGGTGTGGGGTGGCATTTCTTTGGGGGGCCGCACAGCCCTCCATGTGCTCGCCAGAGGTAGCCTGACTGCCATTAGGTACCGAGATGAGATCCTCAGACCCCTTGTGAGACCATATGCTCGTGCGGTTGGCCCTGGGTTCCTCCTAATGCAAGACAATGCTAGACCTCATGCGGCTGGAGTGTGTCAGCAGTTCCTGCAAGAGGAAGGCATTGATGCTATGGACTGGCCCGCCCATTCCCCAGACCTGAATCCAATTGAGCACATCTGGGACATCATGTCTCGCTCCATCCACCAACGCCACGTTGCACCACAGACTGTCCAGGAGTTGGCGGATGCTTTAGTCCAGGTCTGGGAGGAGATCCCTCAGGAGACCATCCGCCACCTCATCAGGAGCATGCCCAGGCGTTGTAGGGAGGTCATACAGGCACGTGGAGGCCACACACACTACTGAGCCTCATTTTGACTTGTTTTAAGGACATTACATCAAAGTTGGATCAGCCTGTAGTGTGGTTTTCAACTTTAATTTTGAGTGTGACTCCAAATCCAGACCTCCATGGTTTGATAAATTGGATTTCCATAGATTATTTTTGTGTGATTTTGTTGTCAGCACATTCAACTATGTAAAGAAAAACGTATTTAATAAGATTATTTCTTTCATTCAGATCTAGGATGTGTTGTTTAAGTGTTCCCTTTATTTTTTTGAGCAGTATATTTGATACCATTTCACCAATTCTGCTCCAGACATTACCAAGTGCCCATCCTCCGCAATTAAGGTGCCACCAACCTCCTGTGCTTTCAAAGTATTTCATGGCTACAGATGTAAGTTCTATGGGGCGATAGTAATTTAGACAGGTTACCTTGGTGTTGTTGTGTTCAAAGTAAAAAAAAAACATTATTCGAGAAAGCCCTTTGTAAAGGTTCAAACAGAACCATTTTGGGTTAAATGTTTAACCTTTTTAATAATACATTTTTACTATTATTGACATGATTATTATTATTGTAGGAAATGTATTGCATATTAGTATTTTAATATCAATAATTATTATCCATATTATTACATTGTAACAAAATGGTGAATATTGCAACAATGCAATGCTATTTAGCTGTTTAGGATACTTAACAAGGCTACATAACTGGTATTCAAGCTCTAATGACAATACAACACAACAGATGAACAGGAATGACAATTACCCTCACGGGTGGCTAAAAATAACTTTCTGAATGTCACGCCTCCAAATTTCTGATTGGCTGCGGCCGCAACAATATATAAAATAAGCTTGTCTTTGCCCACTTCGAGGAAAACACAGGGCCACTGCCGCTCAAGAGGACTGTGGGCTCTCGTTCTCCGTGAGTAAGACATTTAAGCGTGTTAACCCTTGCAAGGTTGCCAGTCAAGGTGACATCCCAAGCCGCATCCTCTGAGCATGTGAGAGTCTCACCTTTCCATGATAGTTTTTAGGCCAAACCGTTCAGACGCTAAAGACGATTTTGTGAGAAGATCGATTTTCGGGATGTCTCGTAGTCTGACAAACAGCGCTCTAGTTCTGTCACCTTTCACAGCAGATGCGGAAGTGTGATATCAGTGTATGTGGTGGATTGAGACACATCCAATGCAAAAAACCCGAATATAACTAGCTTAAACTGCTAGATTATTATGGAGAGTTTTTTATATGCTAATCAGATTTTCGCGGGGGCATGGACATGGACTCTAGGGGGTTTAATAGCTGTGATAGGAGAAAACAGTTGATGGATCAACAACACTGTAGTTAGTCCACAATACTAACCTAATTAATAGACTGAAAAGAAGGAAGCCTGTACACAGCCTGAGTTAAGCACAGGCAAAATCCTATTGGAAAACCTGGTTCAGTCTGCTCTCCAGCAGGCGCTGGAGACAAATCCACATTTCAGCAGGACAAAAACCTAAAACACAAGGCCAAATATACAATATACTAGAGTTGCTTACCAAGACGATATTGAATGTTCCTAAGTGGCCTAGTTACAATTTTGACTTAAATCGTCTTGAAAATCTATGGCTGTCTAGCAATGATATATATTTCTACCCCACATGCCACCAGGGGTCTTTTCACAATCCCCAAATTCAGAACAAATTCAAGAAAGCGTATAGTATTATATAGAGCCATTATTGCATGGAACTTCCGTCCATCTCATATTCCTC
Source organism: Salmo trutta (assembly GCF_901001165.1). Classification (NCBI taxonomy): domain Eukaryota; kingdom Metazoa; phylum Chordata; class Actinopteri; order Salmoniformes; family Salmonidae; genus Salmo; species Salmo trutta. Next base: position 3,011,231 of record NC_042964.1, on the reverse strand, counting down.
AAATGAACAGCAAACCTGGTTTAAAAAACAGATGAAGAAATACATCACGGCACTACGCCTCTCCCCTATTTGTCCTAGATAGTTTGTGTGTATGTATTGATATGTAGTCTACGTGTGCCATTTTTAAATTGATATACTTTGGTCCTTGAGCTGTTCTTGTCTATTAATGTTCTGTATTATGTTATGTTTTGTGTGCGGACCCCAGGAAGAGTTGCTGCTGCTTTCGCAGCAGCTAACGGGGATCCTAATAAAATACCAAGTTATCAACAACCAACTTGACAGAGCTTGAAGAATATAAAAAATAATAATGAGCAAATATTGTAAAAATCCAGGTGTGCAAAGCTCTTAGAGACTTACCCAGAAAGATTCACACCTGTAATCATTGTCAAAGGTGATTCTGTATCGCTGTGAAATGTGAATCTAAAACGTATTAACGCAGGGGTGTGAATACTTATGTAAATTAGATATTTCTGTACTTCATTTTCAATAAATTAGCAAACATTTTGAGAAAGATGTTTGAAAAACAGTCGTTATGGGGTAATGTGTGTAGTAGATGGGTGAGAAAAAACATATATTTAAACCATAATTCATTCAGGCGGGTTTGAACTGTACTGTATTTTAGTCAAGGCTCATCCTACTGCTGTACACACCTTTCTGTAGGGTGGCAGGTAGCCTAGTGGTTAGAGTGTTGGGCGAGTAACCGAAAACCTGATGGATCGAATCCCCGAGCTGATAAATTAAAAAACTGTCGTTCTGACTCTGACCAAGGGGCAATGATGCCGTCATTGAAAATAAAAACTTGTTCATAACTGATTTGCCTAGTAAAATAAAAAATCATATTTTGTAAATATTATATATTCCGGACATGGCTCGTTCTGATATTTCTTAATTTCTTTATTTTTATTTAAGGGAATTATGTGTATTGTTTTGTATTGTCAGGTATTAATGCACAATTGGAGCTAAAAACATAAGCATGTTGCTGCCCCTGCTTTAACATCTGCAAAATATGTATTCGCAACCAATACCCTTTTATTTGATTTGGGTATTGAATGAAGTGATTAGGGAATCTGATTTGATTAGTGAAAACATGTACTATTTGAATATATTTGTGTTGAGCTAGTGAAGGAGCAGGTTATATGTGGAGGTAGCTAATAGGTAACAAGCACTGTAGGTCATATTTTCATGGCATTAGTTTACCTCTCCCATTTTGAACAGTTGTTGTGCTTTAACCAAATCCATTGTATTGTGTATTTATGTCTTTAGATCATAATTTTCTAAGAATACATAAGATGAGTGTATACCAAGTTACATCAACAGCGCTCCTTCTAATGGGTAAGGGATGTGTATTCAACAGAATTAGACATTTTTCATTATATATCTATGATGTCAGTGTTACAATTTTAATCAAATACATTTTACTCTGTTTATGTTGAACAATAGTGGTCATTACTATGAATCCTACAAGCGCAACCACTACAACTTTCAAAGATGCATCGACAAAAACTGGTGAACCCACTACAAACGTCACTGATTCACCAACAACAACTGGGGAACCCACTAAAACCGTCACTGATGCATCGACAAAAACTGGTGAACAACTACAAATGCCACTGATTCACCAAGAACAACTGGTGAACCCACTACAACCATCAATGAGTTATCAAAAACAACTGGTGAACCCATTACAATGGTTTCTGGGTCATCAACAAAAACTGGTGAACCCACTACAACCGTCACTGGTTCAACCAGAGAAACTGGTGAAGCCACTACAACCGACAACGACACATCGACAACAACTGGTGAACCCATTCCAATCGTTTCTTGGTCATCGACAACAACTGGGGAACCCACCACAAACATCACTGGTTCAACCAAAGAAACTGGTGAAGCCACTACAACCGACAACGATACATCAACAACAACTGGTGAAGCCACTACAACCGACAACGATACATCAACAACAACTGGTGAAGCCACTACAACCGACAACGATACATCAACAACAACTGGTGAAGCCACTACAACCGACAACGATACATCAACAACAACTGGTGAACACAATGCAACATTCATTGATGCATCGACAAAAACCGGTGACCCCACTACAACCGTCACTGATTCACCACCAACAACCGGTGACCCCACTACAACTGTCACTAATGCATCGACAACAATTAGTGAAATCACTTCAAAAGTCACTGGTGCATCAAAAACAACTTATGCACCCACTACAACCAACACAGGTGTTGTTATCAAAAACAACTGGTGAACCCACTACATCCGTCACTGTTTCATCAACAACATCTGGTGAACCCACTACAACCATTACTGGTGCATCGACCACAACGGTTACAGCTGCACCCATTACAACCGTAACTGGTGCATTGACAACAACGATTACAGCTCCACCCACTACAACTGTAAGTGGTGCATTGACAACAACTGCAGAACTCACTTCAACCGTCACTGGTGTGTCAACAACAACTATTGAACCCACTTCAGTCATCACTGATGTGTCGACAACGACTGGTGCATCAACAACTACTGTTACAGCTGCACCCACTACAACCATAACTGGTAAATCAAATGCAAACACAACTACAACAGCTACTCCTGTCATCACTACTGCAATCATCACAGCCACGACAACTGCAACTACCGCTGTTGCAATCACTAAGGTGACTGTGGTGTTCCGGTCCAGAGGAGAGACATTTACCTCTGACCTATCAAACCCATCTTCTCAGGCCTTTCAAAGCCGAGCATTACTGATTAAAACTCAGGTGAGCCTCCCAAAACAATGAAGATGTGAATGTCCTAATGAGAGGGGTAGAATACAGTCACATAGTCAGCTTTTAATTGACATTAAATTGTTTATTTAAATTAATCTGTTTCTTCTTTTGCCTTCCAGGTTGAACCTTTCTATCAATCAGCTTCCACCTCTTTCAACAGTTTGACTGTGACAGAATTCAGGTGATTTTCTTTGCATTACATTTTTTATGTTGATTTAAATTGATCTCACTTTCTATCTAACATGTTACCTCTCATTTCTTCTCAGCTCTGGATCCATCATCAATACTATGATTTTAGTATTCAGCTCCCCCTCTGTCCCTAATAACATGGAGATTGGCACTGTTTTGATAAATGCTGCTCAAAAAATCACAGCTTTCAACATTGACCCCTCCTCAGTGACAGTCAACAGCACAGGTAAACACATTTATTAATTCAAGTCCATTTTAATATCTGGTAAAAAAATTTTTTATTGTTATTGCATCACAAATCTATTTGGAACAGCAATTGGTGACATGTTTCAAATCAAACATTGACTTTAAAATATCTTATAAATTAGTCCCCCTCAATTGTCTGACCTTTTTCTTAAAATATTACGTATAAAAAATACAAATAAAACTAGGTACATTTCAGCTGTGCTTTGCCTGCTCTTGCTCTGTAATAAACTTGTTGTCAATATGAGTGTTCTGTATCAGAATGTCACAGTTCTTCTCGTTCTAACACTACTAACCGCATCTACAGTACATTCGGAAAGTATTCATTACCTTGAATTTTTCACATTTCGTTACTCATTCTAAAATTGATTAAATATCTTCTTTTTTTCGTCAACAACTGATGAACCCACTACAACCGTGTCTGGCGCATCGACAACAACTGGTGAACCCACTACAATAGTTACTGGTGCATCGACACCAACAGGTGAACCCACGACATCCGTCACTGAGTCAACAAAAACAACTGGTGAACCCACTAGAGCAGTCACAGGTTCATCGACAACAACTGGTGAACCCAATACAACCGTTACTGGAGCATCAACAACAATTGGTGAAATTACTTTAACAGTCATTGGTGTGTCAACAACAAGTGATGCATCAAGAACTACTGTTCCTGCAGCACCCACAACTACTGTCACAGAGACAACAAAAACAACTGGTGAACCCACTACGACCGTGACTGTTTCATCAACAAAATCTGGTTTCTCCACTACAACCATCACTGATTCAACAAAGACAACTGGTGAATCCACTACAACCCTCAGTGGTGTGTCGACAATAACTGGTGGACCCACTACAACCCTCACTGGGGTGTCAACAATAATTGGTGTGTCTACAAGTTATGCATCAACAGATACTGTTACTGCAGCACCAACTACAACTGTCACGGGTGTGTCGACAGCAACTGGTGAACCCACTACGACCGTCAATGGTGTGTTGACAATAACTGATGAACCCACTACAACCGTGGCTGGTGAGTCAACAACAACTGGTGAACCCACTAGAACCAACATTGATGCACCGACAACAACTGGTGAACCCACTACAACATTCAGTGAGTCAACAAATTCAACTGGTGAACCCACTAGACAAGTCACAAGTTCATTAACACCAACTGGTGAACCCACAACAACTGGTGAACCAACATCAATTGTCACAGAAATAACATATACAACAGGTGAACCCAGTACATCCGTGACTGGTGCATCGACAACAGCTGGTGAAGCCACTACGACCGTCACTGGTGTGTCGACAACAACTAGTGATTCCACTACAACCATCACTGAGTCAACAAAAACCACTGGTGAACCCACAGCAATAGTCACTGCTGTGTCTACAATAACTGGTGAACCCACTACAACCCTCACTGTTGTGTCTACAACAGCTGGTGAACCCACTACAACCATGAGTGAGTCAACAAAAACAATTGGTGAACCCACTAGAGCAGTCACTGGTTCATCAACCACAACTGGTGAACCCACTACGACTGTCACTGGTGTGTCGACAACAACTAATGAATCCTCTACAATAATCATTGATGCATCGACAACAACTGGTGAACCCACAACAATTGTCACTGAGTCAACAACAACAACTGATGAACCCACTACATCCGTGACTGTTTCATCAACAAAATCTGGTTTCTCCACTACAACCGTCACTGATTCAACAAAAACAACTGGTGAACCCACTACAACCCTCACTGGGGTGTCGAAAATAACTGATGAACCCACTACAACCATCAGTGAGTCAACAAAAACAATTGGTGAACCCACTAGAGCAGTCACAGTTTCATCAACCACAACTGGTGAACCCACTACGACTGTCACTGGTGTGTCGACAACAACTAATGAATCTTCTACAACCATCATTGATGCATCGACAACAACTGGTGAACCCACAACAATTGTCACTGAGTCAACAAAAACAACTAATGAACCCACTACAACCGTGACTGGTGCATCGACAAAATCTGGTTTCTCCACTACTACCATCACTGATTCAACAAAAACAACTGGTGAACCCACGACAACCCTCAGTGGTGTGTCGACAATAACTGGTGAACCCATTTCAACCCTATCTGGGGTGTCGACAATAATTGGTGTGTCTACAAGTTATGCATCAACAGCTACTGTTACTGCAGCACCAACTACGACCGTCAATGGTGTGTTGACAACAACTGGTGAACCAACAACAATTGTCACAGAAACAACATATACAACAGGTGAACCCAGTACATCCGTGACTGGTGCATCAACAACAGCTGGTGAAGCCACTTCGACCGTCACTGGTGTGTCAACAACAACTAGTGATTCCACTACAACCATCACTGAGTCAACAAAAACAACTGGTGAATCCACTACAGCCCTCACTCTTGTGTCTACAACAGCTGGTGAACCCACCACAACCCTCACTGGGGTGTCGACAATAACTGATGAAACCACTACAACCATGGCTGGTGAGTCAACAACAACTAGTGAACCCATTACAACCACCATTGATGCATCAACAACAGCTGGGGAACCCACTACAACCATCAGTGATTCAACAAAAACAATTGGTGAACCCACTAGAGCAGTCACTGGTGTGTCGACAACAACTAATGAATCTTCTACAAACATCATTGATGCATCGACAACAACAGATGAACCCACTACATCCGTGACTGTTTTACCAACAAAATCTGTTTTCTCCACTACAACCGTCACTGATTCAACAAAAACAACTGGTGAACACACTACAACCCTCAGTGGTGAGTCAACAACAACTGGAGAACCCACTACAACCAACATTGATGCACCGACAACAACTGGTGAACCCACTACAACATTCAGCGAGTCAACAAAATCAACTGCTGAACCCACTAGACAAGTCACAGGTTCATTACCACCAACTGGTGAAACCAAAACAACTGGTGAATCAACAACAATTGTCACAGAAACAGCATATACAACAGGTGAACCCACAACAACCCTCAGTGGTGTGTCGACAATAACTGGTGAACCCACTACAACCCTCACTGTTGTGTCTACAACAGCTGGTGAACCCACCACAACCCTCACTGGGGTGTCGACAATAACTGATGAAACCACTACAACCATGGCTGGTGAGTCAACAACAACTGGTGAACCCACTACAACCATCATTGATGCATCGACAACAGCTGGTGAACCCACTACAACCATCAGTGAGTCAACAAAAACAATTGGTGAACCCACTAGAGCAGTCACTTGTGTGTCGACAACAACTAATGAATCTTCTACAGCCATCATTGATGCATCGACAACATCTGGTGAACCCACAACAATTGTCACTGATTCAACAAAAACAACTGGTGAACCCCCTACAACCCTCACTGGGGTGTCGACAATAATTGGTGTGTCTACAAGTTATGCATCAACAGCTACTGTTACTGCAGCACCAACTACAACTGTCACGGGTGTGTTGACAATAACTGATGAACCCACTACAACCGTGGCTGGTGAGTCAACAACAACTGGTGAACCCACTAGAACATTCAGTGAGTCAACCACAACAACTGGTGAACCAACAACAATTGTCACAGAAACAACATATACAGGTGAACCCAGTACATCCGTGACTGGTGCATCAACAACATCTGGTGAACCCACTGCAACCAACATTGATGCACCGACAACAACTGGTGAACCCACTACAACATTCAGTGAGTCAACAAAATCAACTGGTGAACCCACTAGACAAGTCACAGGTTCATTAACACCAACTGGTGAACCTACAACAACTGGTGAACCAACAACAATTGTCACAGAAATAACATATACAACAGGTGAACCCAGTACATCCGTGACTTGTGCATCGACAACAGCTGGTGAAGCCACTACGAACGTCACTGGTGTGTCGACAACAACTAGTGATTCCACTACAACCATCACTGAGTCAACAAAAACAACTGGTGAACCCACAGCAACAGTAACTCCTGTGTCTACAACAACTGGTGAACCCACCACAACCCTCACTGGGGTGTCGACAATAACTGGTGAACCCACTACAACCATCATTGATGCATCAACAACAACTGGTGAATCCACTACAACCATCAGTGAGTCAACAAAAACAATTGGTGAACCCACTAGAGCAGTCACTGGTGTGTCGACAACAACTAATGAATCTTCTACAATAATCATTGATACATCGACAACAACTGGTGAACCCACAACAATTGTCACTGAGTCAACAACAACAACTGATCAACCCACTACATCCATGACGGTTTCATCAACAAAATCTGTTTTCTCCACTACAACCGTTACTGATTCAATAAAAACAACTGGTGAACGCACTACAACCCTCAGTGGTGTGTCTACAACAGCTGGTGAACCCATCACAACCCTCACTGGGGTGTCGACAATAACTGATGAAACCACTACATCCATGGCTGGTGAGTCAACAACAACTGGTGAACCCACTACAACCATCATTGATGCATCGACAACAGCTGGTGAACCCACTACAACCCTCAGTGAGTCAACGAAAACAATTGGTGAACCCACTAGAGCAGTCACTGGTTCATCAACCACAACTGGTGAACCCACTACGACTGTCACTGGTGTGTCGACAACAGCTAATGAATCTTCTACAACCATCATTGATGCATCGACAACAACTGGTGAACCCACTACAACAACTGGTGAACCCACAGCAATTGTCACTGAGTTAACAAAAACAACTGATGAACCCACTACAACCGTGACTGGTGAATCGACAACAACTGATGAACCCACTACATCCGTGACTGTTTCATCAACAAAATCTGGTTTCTTTACTACAACCATCACTGATTCAACAAAAACAACTGGTGAACCCACTACAACCCTCACTGGGGTGTCGACAATAATTGGTGTGTCTACAAGTTATGCATCAACAGATACTGTTACTGCAGCACCAACTACAACTGTCACGGGTGTGTCGACAACAACTGGTGAACCCACTACGACCGTCAATGGTGTGTTGACAATAACTGATGAACCCACTACAACCATGGCTGGTGAGTCAACAACAACTGGTGAACCCACTACAACCAACATTGATGCACCGACAACAACTGGTGAACCCACTACAACATTCAGTGAGTCAACAAATTCAACTGGTGAACCCACTAGAGCAGTCACTGGTTCATTAACACCAACTGGTGAACCCACAACAACTGGTGAACCAACAACAATTGTCACAGAAACAACATATACAACAAGTGAACCCAGTACATCCGTGACTGGTGCATCAACAACAGCTGGTGAAGCCACTTCGACCGTTACTGGTGTGTCGACAACAACTAGTGATTCCACTACAACCATCACTGAGTCAACAAAAACAACTGGTGAACCCACAGCAACAGTCACTGCTGTGTCGACAATAACTGGTGAACCCACTACAACCCTCACTGTTGTGTCTACAACAGCTGGTGAACCCACCACAACCCTCACTGGGGTGTCGACAATAACTGATGAAACCACTACAACCATGGCTGGTAAGTCAACAACAACTGGTGAACCCACTACAACCATCATTGATGCATCGACAACAGCTGGTGAAACCACTACAACCATCAGTGAGTCAACAAAAACAATTGGTGAACCCACTAGAGCAGTCACTGGTTCATCAGTCACAACTGTTGAACCCACTACGATTGTCACTGGTGTGTCGACAACAACTAATGAATCTTCTACAACCATCATTGATGCATCAACAACAACTGGTGAACCCACAACAATTGTCACTGAGTCAACAAACACAACTGTTGAACCCACTACCACCGTCACTGGTGTGTCAACAACAACTAATGAATCTTTGACAACCATCATTGATGCATCGACAACAACTGGTGAACCCACAACAATTGTCACTGATTCAACAAAGACAACTGGTGAACCCACTACAACCCTCTGTGGTGTGTCGACAATAACTGGTGAACCCACTACAACCCTCACTGGGGTGTCGACAATAATTGGTGTGTCTACAAGTTATGCATCAACAGCTACTGTTACTGCAGCACCAACTACAACTGTCACGGGTATGTCGACAACAACTGATGAACCCACTACAACCGTGGCTTGTGAGTCAACAAAAACTGGTGAACCCACTACAACCAACATTGATGCATCAACAACAGCTGGTGAAGCCACTACGACCGTCACTGGTGTGTCGACAACAACTAGTGATTCCACTACAACCATCACTGAGTCAACAAAAACAACTGGTGAACCCACAGCAACAGTCACTGCTGTGTCTACAACAACTGGTGAAACCACAACAACCCTCAGTGGTGTGTCGAAAATAACTGGTGAACCCACTACAACCCTCACTGTTGTGTCTACAACAGCTGGTGAACCCACCACAACCCTCACTGGGGTGTCGACAATAATTGGTGTGTCTACAAGTTATGCATCAACAGCTACTGTTACTGCAGCACCAACTACAACTGTCACGGTTGTGTCGACAACAACTGGTGAACCCACTACGACCGTCAATGGTGTGTTGACAATAATTGATGAACCCACTACAACCGTGGCTGGTGAGTCAACAACAACTGATGAACCCCCTACAACCAACATTGATGCACCGACAACAACTGGTGAACCCACTACAACTAACATTGATGCATCGACAACAACTGATGAACCCACTACATCCGTGACTGTTTCACCAACAAAATCTGTTTTCTCCACTACAACCGTCACTGATTCAACAAAAACAACTGGTGAACCCACTACAACCCTCAGTGGTGTGTCGACAATAACTGGTGAACCCACTACAACCCTCACTGGGGTGTCGACAATAACTGGTGAACCCACTACAACCCTTAGTGGTGTGTCGACAATAACTGGTGGACCCACTACAACCCTCACTGGGGTGTCGACAATAATTGGTGTGTCTACAAGTTATGCATCAACAGCTACTGTTACTGCAGCACCAACTACAACTGTCACGGTTGTGTCGACAACAACTGGTGAACCCACAACGACCGTCAATGGTGTGTTGACAATAATTGATGAACCCACTACAACCGTGGCTGGTGAGTCAACAACAACTGGTGAACCCCCTACAACCAACATTGATGCACCGACAACAATTGGTGAACCCACTACAACCAACATTTATGCACCGACAACAACTGGTGAACGCACTACAACATTCAGTGGTGTGTCTACAACAGCTGGTGAACCCACCACAACCCTCACTGGGGTGTCGACAATAACTGATGAAACCACTACATCCATGGCTGGTGAGTCAACAACAACTGGTGAACCCACTACAACCATCATTGATGCATCGACAACTGCTGGTGAACCCACTACAACCATCAGTGAGTCAACAAAAACAATTGGTGAACCCACTAGACAAGTCACAGATTCATTAACACCAACTGGTGAACCCACAACAACTGGTGAACCAACAACAATTGTCACAGAAACAATATATACAACAGGTGAACCCATTACAACCATCATTGATGCATCAACAACAGCTGGTGAAGCCACTACAACCATCAGTGAGTCAACAAAAACAATTGGTGAACCCACTAGAGCAGTCACTGGTTCATCAGTCACAACTGTTGAACCCACTATGATTGTCACTGGTGTGTCGACAACAACTAATGAATCTTCTACAACCATCATTGATGCATCGACAACAACTTGTGAATCCACAACAATTGTCACTGAGTCAAAAAAAACAACTGATGAACCCACTACAACCGTGGCTGGTGCATCGACAACAACTGATGAACCCACTACATCCGTGACTGTTTCATCAACAAAATCTGGTTTCTCCACTACAACCATCACTGATTCAACAAAAACAACTGGTGAACCCACTACAACCCTCAGTGGTGTGTCGACAATAACTGGTGAACCCACTACAACCCTCACTGGGGTGTCGACAATAATTGGTGTGTCTACAAGTTATGCATCAACAGATACTGTTACTGCAGCACCAACTACAACTGTCACGGGTGTGTCGACAACAACTGGTGAACCCACTACAACCATGGCTGGTGAGTCAACAACAACTGGTGAACCCATTACAACCAACATTGATGCACCGACAACAACTGGTGAACCAACAACAATTGTCACAGAAACAACATATACAGGTGAACCCAGTACATCCGTGACTGGTGCATTAACAACAGCTGGTGAAGCCACTACGACCGTCACTGGTGTGTCGACAACAACTAGTGATTCCACTACAACCATCACTGAGTCAACAAAAACAACTGGTGAACCCACAGCAACAGTCACTGCTGTGTCTACAACAACTGGTGAAACCACAACAACCCTCAGTGGTGTGTCTACAACAGCTGGTGAACCCACTACAACCCTCACTGGGGTGTCGACAATAATTGATGAAACCACTACAACCATGGCTGGTGAGTCAACAACAACTGGTGAACCCACTACAACCATCATTGATGCATCGACAACAGCTGGTGAACCCACTACAACCATCAGTGAGTCAACAAAAACAATTGGTGAACCCACTAGAGCAGTCACTGGTTTATCAGTCACAATGGTTGAACCCACTACGATTGTCACTGGTGTGTCGACAACAACTAATGAATCTTCTACAACAATCATTGATGCATCGACAACAACTGGTGAACCCACAACAATTGTCGATGAGTCAACAAAAACAACTGTTGAACCCACTACCACCGTCACTGGTGTGTCAACAACAACTAATGAATCTTTGACAACCATCATTGATGCATCGACAACAACTGGTGAACCCACAACAATTGTCACTGAGTCAAAAAAAACAACTGATGAACCCACTACAACCGTGACTGTTTCATCAACAAAATCTGGTTTCTCCACTACAACCATCACTGATTCAACAAAAACAACTGGTGAACCCACTACAACCCTCAGTGGTGTGTCAACAATAACTGGTGGACCCACTACAACCCTCACTGGGGTGTCGACAATAATTGGTGTGTCTACAAGTTATGCATCAACAGCTACTGTTACTGCAGCACCAACTACAACTGTCACGGTTGTGTCGACAACAACTGATGAACCCACTACAACCGTGGCTTGTGAGTCAACAACAACTGGTGAACCCACTACAACCAACATTGATGCATCAACAACAGCTGGTGAAGCCACTACGACCGTCACTGGTGTGTCGACAACAACTAGTGATTCCACTACAACCATCACTGAGTCAACAAAAACAACTGGTGAACCCACAGCAACAGTCACTGCTGTGTCTACAACAACTGGTGAAACCACAACAACCCTCAGTGGTGTGTCGAAAATAACTGGTGAAACCACTACAACCCTCACTGTTGTGTCTACAACAGCTGGTGAACCCACCACAACCCTCACTGGGGTGTCGACAATAACTGATGAAACCACTAAAACCATGGCTGGTGAGTCAACAACAACTGGTGAACCCACTACAACCCTCACTGGGGTGTCGACAATAATTGGTGTGTCTACAAGTTATGCATCAACAGCTACTGTTACTGCAGCACCAACTACAACTGTCACGGTTGTGTCGACAACAACTGGTGAACCCACTACGACCGTCAATGGTGTGTTGACAATAATTGATGAATCCACTACAACCGTGGCTGGTGAGTCAACAACAACTGGTGAACCCCCTACAACCAACATTGATGCACCGACAACAACTGGTGAACCCACTACAACCAACATTTATGCACCGACAACAACTGGTGAACGCACTACAACATTCAGTGGTGTGTCTACAACAGCTGGTGAACCCAACACAACCCTCACTGGGGTGTCGACAATAACTGATGAAACCACTACATCCATGGCTGGTGAGTCAACAACAACTGGTGAACCCACTACAACCATCATTGATGCATCGACAACTGCTGGTGAACCCACTACAACCATCAGTGAGTCAACAAAAACAATTGGTGAACCCACTAGAGCAGTCACTGGTTTATCAGTCACAATGGTTGAACCCACTACGATTGTCACTGGTGTGTCGACAACAACTAATGAATCTTCTACAACAATCATTGATGCATCGACAACAACTGGTGAACCCACAACAATTGTCGATGAGTCAACAAAAACAACTGTTGAACCCACTACCACCGTCACTGGTGTGTCAACAACAACTAATGAATCTTTGACAACCATCATTGATGCATCGACAACAACTGGTGAACCCACAACAATTGTCACTGAGTCAAAAAAACAACTGATGAACCCACTACAACCGTGACTGTTTCATCAACAAAATCTGGTTTCTCCACTACAACCATCACTGATTCAACAAAAACAACTGGTGAACCCACTACAACCCTCAGTGGTGTGTCAACAATAACTGGTGGACCCACTACAACCCTCACTGGGGTGTCGACAATAATTGGTGTGTCTACAAGTTATGCATCAACAGCTACTGTTACTGCAGCACCAACTACAACTGTCACGGTTGTGTCGACAACAACTGATGAACCCACTACAACCGTGGCTTGTGAGTCAACAACAACTGGTGAACCCACTACAACCAACATTGATGCATCAACAACAGCTGGTGAAGCCACTACGACCGTCACTGGTGTGTCGACAACAACTAGTGATTCCACTACAACCATCACTGAGTCAACAAAAACAACTGGTGAACCCACAGCAACAGTCACTGCTGTGTCTACAACAACTGGTGAAACCACAACAACCCTCAGTGGTGTGTCGAAAATAACTGGTGAAACCACTACAACCCTCACTGTTGTGTCTACAACAGCTGGTGAACCCACCACAACCCTCACTGGGGTGTCGACAATAACTGATGAAACCACTAAAACCATGGCTGGTGAGTCAACAACAACTGGTGAACCCACTACAACCCTCACTGGGGTGTCGACAATAATTGGTGTGTCTACAAGTTATGCATCAACAGCTACTGTTACTGCAGCACCAACAACAACTGTCACGGTTGTGTCGACAACAACTGGTGAACCCACTACGACCGTCAATGGTGTGTTGACAATAATTGATGAATCCACTACAACCGTGGCTGGTGAGTCAACAACAACTGGTGAACCCCCTACAACCAACATTGATGCACCGACAACAACTGGTGAACCCACTACAACCAACATTTATGCACCGACAACAACTGGTGAACGCACTACAACATTCAGTGGTGTGTCTACAACAGCTGGTGAACCCAACACAACCCTCACTGGGGTGTCGACAATAACTGATGAAACCACTACATCCATGGCTGGTGAGTCAACAACAACTGGTGAACCCACTACAACCATCATTGATGCATCGACAACTGCTGGTGAACCCACTACAACCATCAGTGAGTCAACAAAAACAATTGGTGAACCCACTAGACAAATCACAGATTCATTAACACCAACTGGTGAACCCACAACAACTGGTGAACCAACAACAATTGTCACAGAAACAATATATACAACAGGTGAACCCATTACAACCATCATTGATGCATCAACAACAGCTGGTGAAGCCACTACAACCATCAGTGAGTCAACAAAAACAATTGGTGAACCCACTAGAGCAGTCACTGGTTCATCAGTCACAACTGTTGAACCCACTATGATTGTCACTGGTGTGTCGACAACAACTAATGAATCTTCTACAACCATCATTGATGCATCGACAACAACTGGTGAACCCACAACAATTGTCACTGAGTCAAAAAAAACAACTGATGAACCCACTACAACCGTGGCTGGTGCATCGACAACAACTGATGAACCCACTACATCCGTGACTGTTTCATCAACAAAATCTGGTTTCTCCACTACAACCATCACTGATTCAACAAAAACAACTGGTGAACCCACTACAACCCTCAGTGGTGTGTCGACAATAACTGGTGAACCCACTACAACCCTCACTGGGGTGTCGACAATAATTGGTGTGTCTACAATTTATGCATCAACAGATACTGTTATTGCAGCACCAACTACAACTGTCACGGGTGTGTCGACAACAACTGGTGAAGCCACTACAACCATGGCTGGTGAGTCAACAACAACTGGTGAACCCATTACAACCAACATTGATGCACCGACAACAACTGGTGAACCAACAACAATTGTCACAGAAACAACATATACAGGTGAACCCAGTACATCCGTGACTGGTGCATCAACAACAGCTGGTGAAGCCACTACGACCGTCACTGGTGTGTCGACAACAACTAGTGATTCCACTACAACCATCACTGAGTCAACAAACACAACTGGTGAACCCACAGCAACAGTCACTGCTGTGTCTACAACAACTGGTGAAACCACAACAACCCTCAGTGGTGTATCGAAAATAACTGATGAAACCACTACAACCCTCACTGTTGTGTCTACAACAGCTGGTGAACCCACCACAACCATCATTGATGCATCGACAACAGCTGGTGAACCCACTACAACCATCAGTGAGTCAACAAAAACAATTGGTGAACCCACTAGAGCAGTCACTGGTGTGTCGACAACAACTAATGAATCTTCTACAACCATCATTGATGCATCGACAACAACTGATGAACCCACTACATCCGTGACTGTTTCACCAACAAAATCTGTTTTCTCCACTACAACCGTCACTGATTCAACAAAAACAACTGGTGAACCCACTACAACCCTCACTGGGGTGTCGACAATAATTGGTGTGTCTACAAGTTATGCATCAACAGCTACTGTTACTGCAGCACCAACTACAACTGTCACGGTTGTGTCGACAACAACTGGTGAACCCACTACAACCGTCAATGGTGTGTTGACAATAATTGATGAACCCACTACAACCGTGGCTGGTGAGTCAACAACAACTGGTGAACCCCCTACAACCAACATTGATGCACCGACAACAACTGGTGAACCCACTACAACCAACATTTATGCACCGACAACAACTGGTGAACGCACTACAACATTCAGTGGTGTGTCTACAACAGCTGGTGAACCCACCACAACCCTCACTGGGGTGTCGACAATAACTGATGAAACCACTACATCCATGGCTGGTGAGTCAACAACAACTGGTGAACCCACTACAACCATCATTGATGCATCGACAACTGCTGGTGAACCCACTACAACCATCAGTGAGTCAACAAAAACAATCGGTGAACCCACTAGAGCAGTCACTGGTTCATTAACCACAACTGGTGAACCCACTACGACTGTCACTGGTGTGTCGACAACAACTAATGAATCTTCTACAACCATCATTGATGCATCGACAACAACGGCTGAACCCACAACAATTGTCACTGAGTCAACAAATACAACTGTTGAACCCACTAACACCGTCACTGGTGTGTCAACAACAACTGATGAACCCACTACGACCGTGACTGTTTCATCAACAAAATCTGGTTTCTCCACTACAACCATCACTGAGTCAACAAAAACAACTGGTGAATCCACTACAACCCTCACTGGGGTGTCGACAATAATTGGTGTGTCTACAAGTTATGCATCAACAGCTACTGTTACTGCAGCACCAACTACAACTGTCACGGGTGTGTCGACAACAACTGGTGAACCCACTACGACCGTCAATGGTGTGTTGACAATAACTGATGAACCCACTACAACCGTGGCTGGTGAGTCAACAACAACTGGTGAACCCACTACAACATTCAGTGAGTCAACAAGTTCAACTGGTGAACCCACTAGAGCAGTCAATGGTTCATTAACACCAACTGGGGAACCCACAACAACTGGTGAACCAACAACAATTGTCACAGAAACAACATATTCAACAGGTGAACCCAGTACATCCGTGACTGGTGCATCAACAACAGCTGGTGAAGCCACTTCGACCGTTACTGGTGTGTCGACAACAACTAGTGATTCCACTACAACCATCACTGAGTCAACAAAAACAACTGGTGAACCCACAGCAACAGTCACTGCTGTGTCTACAACAACTGGTGAACCCACCACAACCCTCACTGGGGTGTCGACAATAACTGGTGAACCCACTACAACCCTCACTGTTGTGTCTACAACAGCTGTTGAACCCACTACAACCATCAGTGAGTCAACAAAAACAATTGGTGAACCCACTAGAGCAGTCACTGGTTCATCAACCACAACTGGTGAACCCACTACGACTGTCACTGGTGTGTCGACAACAACTAATGAATCTTCTACAACCATCATTGATGCATCGACAACAACTGGTGAACCCACAACAATTGTCACTGAGTCAACAACAACAACTGATGAACCCACTACGACCATCACTGGTGTGGCGACAACAACTAATGAATCTTCTACAACCATCATTGATGCATCGAGAACAAATGATGAACCCACTACATCCGTGACTGTTTCATCAACAAAATCTGGTTTCTCCACTACAACCATCACTGAGTCAACAAAGACAACTGGTGAACCCACAACAACAGTCACATCTGTGTCTATAACAACTGGTGAACCCAGTACAACCCTCAGTGGTGTGTCGACAATAACTGGTGGACCCACTACAACCCTCACTGGGGTGTCGACAATAACTGGTGTGTCTACAAGTTATGCATCAACAGCTACTATTACTGCATTACCAACTACAACTGTCACGGGTGTGTTGACAACAACTGGTGAACCCACTACAACTTTTACTGGTGCATCAACAGCTGTTGAACCCACTACGACCGCCACTGGTGTGTCGACAATAACTGATGAAACCACTACAACCGTGGCTAGTGTGTCAACAACAACTGGTGAACCCACTACAACCATCAGTGAGTCAACAAAAATTATTGGTGAACCCACTAGAGCAGTCACTGGTTCATCAACCACAACTGGTGAACCCACTACGACTGTCACTGGTGTGTCGACAACAACTAATGAATCTTCTACAACCATCATTGATGCATCGACAACAACTGGTGAACCCACAACAATTGTCTCTGAGTCAACAAATACAACCGATGAACCCACTACAACCCTGACTGGTGTGTCAACAACAAGTGTTGCATCAACAACTACTGTAACAGCTGCACCCACTACAACCATCACTAGTGCATCAAATGCCACCACAACTAGAATAGCTACTCCTGTCATCACTACTGCCATCATCACAGCCACGACAACTGCAACTACCGCTGTTGCAATCACTAGGGTTCCTGTGGTGTTCAGGTCCAGAGGAGAGACATTTACCTCTGATCTATCAAACCCATCTTCTCAGGCCTTTCAAAGCCGAGCATTACTGATTAAAACTCAGGTGAGCCTCCCAAAACAATGAAGATGTGAATGTCCTAATGAGAGGGGTAGAATACAGTAATACAGTCAGCTTTTAATTGACAGTAAGTTGTTTGTTTAAAATTCATCTGTTTCTTATTTTGCCTTCCAGCTTGAACCTTTCTATCGATCAGCTTTGACCTCTTTCAACAGTTTGACTGTGACAGAATTCAGGTGATTTCTTTGCGTTACATGTTGTGTGTTGATTTAAATTCATCTCACTTTCTATCTAACATGTTATCTCTCATTTCTTCTCAGCTCTGGATCCATCATCAATACTGTAAATATAGCATTCAGCTCCCCCTTTGTCCCTAATATCACGGAGATTGGCACTGTTTTGATAAATGCTGCGCAAAACATCACAGCTTTCAACATTGACCCCTCCTCAGTGACAGTCAACAGCACAGGTAAACACATTTATTAATTCAATTCCATTTCATTATCTATTATTATCTAAATTATTATTTAAAAAATTGGAGCATCAGAAGTCTATTTGGGACAGTAATTGGTGACATGATTTATTTCAAACATTGACTTTAAAACATGTTATAAATTAGTCCCCATTAATTGACTGACCTTTTTCTTAAAATAGCATGTGTAAAAAAATACAAATAAAATGATGTAAATTTCAGCTGTGCTTTGCCTGCTCTTTCTCTGTAATACACGTTGTTAATAATGTGAGTGTTCTATATCAGAATGCCACAGTTTTCCTCGTTCTAATGCTACTAACCGTGTGTTTGTAGCATCTACAGTGCATTCGGAAAGTATTCAGACCCCTTGAATTTTTACACATTTTGTTACGTTACAGCCTCATTCTAAAATTGATTAAATGTTTTTTTCTTCGTCATCAATCTACACACAATACCCAATAATGACAATGCAAAAACAGTTTTTTAGACATGTTTGCTAATATATATATAAAAAAAACTGAAATATTACATTTACATAATACATTTACATGTACGTTTTCAGACCCTTTACTCTGTACATTGTTGAAGCACCTTTGGCATTGATTACAGCCTTTGAGTCTTCTTGGGTATGATGATACAAGCTTTGCACATGTGTTTTTGGGGAGTTTTTCCCATTCTTCTCTGCAGATCCTCTCAAGCTCTGTCAGGTTGAATGGGGAGCGTCCCTGCACAGCTATTTTCATGTCTCTCCAGAGATGTTCAAAAGGTTCAAGTCAGGGCTCTGGCTTGGCCACTCAAGAGACTTGTCCCGAAGCCACTCCTGCATTGTCTTGACTGTGTGCTCAGGGTCATTGTCCTGTTGAAAGGTGAACATTCACCCCAGTCTGAGGTCCTGAGCGCTCTGGAGCAGGTTTTCATCAAGGATCTCTCTGTACTTTGCTCCTTTCATCTTTCCCTCGATCCTGACTAGTCTTCCATTCCATGTCGCTGAACAACATTCCCACAGAATGATGCTGCCACCACCATGCTTCACTGTAGGGATGATACCGGGTTTCCTCCAGATGTGACGCTTGGCATTCAATCCAAAGAGTAAAATCTTGGTTTCATCAGACCAGAGAACCTTTGTTTCTCATGGTCTGAGATTTCTTTAAGTGCCTTTTGGCAAACTCCAAGCGGGCTGTCATGTGCCTTTTACTGAGGAGTGGCTTCTGTATGGCCACTATACCATAAAAGCCTGATTGGTGGAGTGCTGCAGAGATGGATGTCCTTCTGTTCCGAACTTGTTCCATTTAAAGATGATGGAGGCCATTGTGTTCTTGGGGACCTTAAATGCTGCAGACATTTTTGGTACCCTAGCCCAGATCTGTGCCTCGACACAATTCTGTCTCGCAGCTCTACGGACAATTCCTTCCACCTCATGGCTTGATTTTTCCTCTGATGTCCACTGTCAACTGTGGGACCTTATATAGACAGGTGTGTGACCTTCCAAATCATTGAATTTACCACAGATGGATTCCAATGAGGTTGTAGAACTATAGGTAGGTAGGGCTAAAGTACAGGATGGCAGGCAGGATCAGGTCAGGCAGAGGTTAGTAATCCACATAGGTGGGGCAAAGGTACAGGACGGCAGGCACAGGGTCAGGGCAGGCAGGAATAATAAAAACCGGGAAACTAGAAAACAGCAAAGACAGGAGCAAGGGAAAACGATGTTAGGTTTGAACAAATGAAACGAACTGGCAACAGACGAACAGAGAACACAGGTATAAATACACAGGGTATAATGGGGATGATGGGCGACACCTGGAGGGGGGTGGAGACAATCACACCTGGAGACAATCACCTGAGCGCATTCCTGGCTGACTGTTGTGCCGGCATAGGAACTCAGAGATGAGGTCTGAGTCCAGGATGTCCCTCGCAGGGACCCAGCACCTCTCCTCTGTACCTTAACCCTCTCAGTCAACCAGGTACTGGAATCCCCTGCCCTGAGGTCAAACCTCACCGTGTAAACTGGTTGGCCGTTGATGAGCCCAGGGAAGAGGGGAAGGCCTGGAAAAAAGAGACAAAGGGCTGTGAGACGTGTTTGATCTTAGACACATGAAAGGTGGTATGAATACAAAGGGTACGGGGCAACAGAAGGTGGACAGCAGAAGGGCTAATCATCTTGGAGATTGGGAAAGGGCCAATAAACCGGAGGGACATTTTGCGAAACAACACCCGGAGGGGCAGATACCAAGTGGACAACCTTAGGGTCATCTCCACGTCTTGGTTGGCTCGCTCCGACTGGCCATTGGACTGGGGGTGGAAGTAGGAGGACAGACAGGCCGATGACCCAATGAGCATGCAGAACGCCTTCCAGAACTGGGATGAGAACTGAGGACCCTGGTCGGAGACCATGTCCACCGGGAGTCAATGGATCCAGAAGACGTGCTGCACCATAAGCTGGGCCGTCTCCTTGGCCGAGGGTAGTTTGTGGAGAGGAATGTATTGGAAAACCGGTTGAAAACAGTCAGGATGGCAGTGTTGCCCTCAGACGGGGGGAGACCCGAGACGAAATCCAGGGATATATATGGGACCAGGGACGGTGAGGGACAAGCAGTGGTTGAAAAAGACCAGCCGGAGGTTGCCGGGGAGTCTTTTTCTGTGCACAGACCGTGCACAGACCGTACATTGATCTCTCCCCAATGTAGGAGACCTACAAAGAACAACCCGGAGACCTACATTGGGGATTCCCTAGCTGCAGGATTTATCCATCCCTCTTCCTCTCCTGCTGGCACCGGGTTCTTCTTTGTGGAGAAAAAGGACAAGACCCTGCGCACGTGTATTGACTTCCGGGGTCTCAAAGACGTTACTGCGAAGAACCGTTACCTGCTTCCACTCATTTCCTCTGCCTTTGTGCTGCTCCAGGGAGCCACTGTTTTTTCCAAGCTGGATCTACGGAAACACCTACCACCTGGTGCTGATACGAGAGGGGGACAATTGGAAGACCGCCTTCAACACGTCCAGCAGCCACTACAAGTATCTTTTCATCCATTTTGGCCTCACCAACGCCCCTGCTGTGTTCCAGGCTCTGGTAAATTATGTTCTCTGTGTCATGTTGAACCAGTTCGTCTTCATCCACATTGATGACATCTTCTTCTTCTCCTGCTCCCCCCAAGACCACATGCTCCATGTACGACAGGTTCTTCTGCCATAGCCTTGGTCTCCGGTCCCAACAGAGAGTACAGACAACCCCGGGGGGCATGGTGCTAGGGAGAAGGTCAATCCTGCAGTCATAGGGTCAGTGTGGCGGAAGTGAAGTGGCCCGGGCCTTGCTGAACACCTGGAGGTCCTGGTACTCCGCAGGAATGACGAGAGGTCCGAGGCAACTTCCCAGCCTCCAGGAAGGCTTCCCGGGGCAGGTTGCGCTGACTTCAGACAATGGGCATGGCAGAACGGACTCCAGCCCATGATGGCACCAGTAGACCAGTTGAACGCCTGTCCTCAACAGGTTTAAAGGACAAGAGGATACAAAATGACCAAGAGTCCTGCAATACAGGCAACTCTTCGTGTGGATTCAGTATTGACATTCCGCTGGCGACATTGCTCCAGCAAAATGTCCAATGCCCAGTCATGGCGTTCAGCCAACATTTGGACCCCCTCCATAAGGCCACGAAGCAATTCCTCGTGCCTACCTATGGTGGCTCCTTGGGAGAAGATGGCGTTGAGAAGCTGGCCCGGATCTGCTGGGTCAGTCGTGGCCAGTTCGTACTAACACGTTTCAGGTAAGGCCCAGATGCAGATAACGTTGAAGTAACAACAGTGTATTAATCCAACAGGGGCAGGCAAGAGACAGGTCAAGGGCAGGCAGGGGTCAATATCCAGATAGGTAGAGCAAATGTACAGGATGGCAGGCAGGCTCAGGGACAGGTCAGGCAGAGGTCAGTAATCGACATAGGTGGAGTAAAGTTACAGGATGGCAGGCAGGCTCAGGACAGGCAGGAATTCAAGGGGTCTGAATTTCCAAATGTACTTTTTACAATAGAAAGGTTTTTCAGCTGAAGTAGTTCATGTGAAATGTTGCAGGAAGCCTGTTTACAGGCTGCAGGATGTACATTACATAACAGCCCAACATATGACGATTTAGATGTCAATATAAGAGCATCATATCATACTCCCATCTACGTGAAATGTTTTGAATAAAGTGTTGAACTTCTTCTGTCCATTTCTTGGTCTTAAACTAGCCACTGACAAAATTTTAGCTAGCTACTGTATTACGATGACTGTGTTATACTGCCACACAGCCTTAAAACCTCTTGAGCGTCTCGTCCCGCAAGCGGTATCAACATCCAGCGAAAAACTCCTAGCGACATTAGCATAATGAATTTTTTATTTTTATTTATTTCAAATATAGGACTGTCTCATATCGTTTTATAGATACACCTCTCCTGAATCGACCCACGTCGTCCGATTTCAAAAAGGTTTTACAGGAAAAGCAAA
Source organism: Salmo trutta (assembly GCF_901001165.1). Taxonomy (NCBI): domain Eukaryota; kingdom Metazoa; phylum Chordata; class Actinopteri; order Salmoniformes; family Salmonidae; genus Salmo; species Salmo trutta. Next base: position 2,987,814 of record NC_042964.1, on the reverse strand, counting down.
ACATTAGATTATGTTAGAGGAGTACATGGTAAAAGTAGCAACATAGCAATTTTCCGACCAACCACATGCATCACAAATAACCAAAAAACAGCTAAATGCAGCACTAACCTTTTACAAACTTCATCACATGACACACCTAGGACATCATGTTACACAATGCATGCATTCTTTTGTTCAATAAAGTTCATATTTATATATAAAAACAGCATTTTACATCGGCACCTGACGTTGACTAACTATTTTCCCTCAAATGCATCCCGGGAAACAGTGCTACAAATTACTAAATTACTATTCGAAAACATTTTTAAAATGTAATATTGTCATTCTAAGATTTATAGATGAATATCTCTTGAAAGCACCTGTCATACCAGATTTAAAAATAACTTTACTGGGTAATCACACTTTGCGATAAAAGGGGATGCGATACTCAGGAAATTAGCTGGTAAACCTAGCTCGGCGCCATCTTGGAACAATCGCATATCACATCTAATCTTGTATATTATTGTCAATAATCCCTTACCTTTAGATGTCTTCATCAGAAAGCACTTCCAGAAATCCCAGGTCCTCAACAAATGTATTTTCGGTCGAAAAAGTCCATCCTTTATGTTCCATTAGCTTGCTGTTGTTAGCGCGTCTGAAGGCTGTATCCAACTGCTCCGTCAGGCGCGGGACAGCGGTTTCGAAAAATAACTTTTTTCCCTCATTTAGGTTCGTTCAAACATGTCAAACGTTGTATAACATAAATCTTCAGGGCCTGTTTCAACAAGAGAGCCAATAAGATTCGAGGGGGACGATTGTATTGTGTTTCAAAACGTTTCGAAAGGAGGGGGTAGACAGGGCCGCCGACGTCACAATGGTGATGGCTCTCCTCCTGTGACCAATTTCCACAGCGTCTCATTCATTCAGTTTCGACAGTAGAAGGCTCAAAACACTTTGTAAAGACTGGGGACATCTAGTGGAAGCAATAGAAAGTGCTCAATGAACGATAGCTCACGGTGTGATTAATAGGCAAAGATGTGAAGTTGAGTCCACAATTCAGAATTCCACTTCCTGTTTCAATCGGTCTCGGGGTTTTGACTGCCATATGAGTTCTGTTATACTCACAGACACCATTCAAACAGTTTTAGAAACTTTAGGGTGTTTTCTATCCACAGGTATTAATTATATGCATATCCTAGCTTCTGAGTTTGATTAGTAGGCCGTTGAAAATGGGCACGAATTTTTTTCAAAATGCGCTGTGGTGCCCCCTATCCTAGGGTAACGTCAAGAGGTTAAAGAGATGTGTAAATGTCCATTTTCTTTTTGAATTTAGCTGCTCCTGCAACAAGTACTGTTCCTCCTACATCTTCTGTTACAACCACTGTGGCTGGTACGACCACCACAACAACTGGAGAACCTGTCACTGTACCGGCTACCGTTCCTACAACTAGGCCCACAACTACAACCACTACATACGTGGCCCCCACAACTACAGTGTCAAGGACAACATCACCACTGTCAACAACTACCAGCACAGCTCCAACTACCACAACAACCAATGCACCAACCACTACTACAACACCTACTACTACTACTAGTACAACCACTACTACAACACCTACTACTACTACTAGTACAACCACTACTACAACACCTACTACTACTACTAGTACAACAACAACTACAACTACAACAACAACTGCACATCTCCAACCTGATCCACTGGTGTCTTTCGTCATACAACAAGTGTTTGTAGAAGCTTTAAATGACCCTCAAAGTACACAATTCCAAGAACTTGCAGTAACTATTACTGCAGTGGTAAGTCCTAGAAATTCAGTTTGTTTTTATTGGGTGTATGACCATCAATAATGTATGGCGATTGTTGTAAAATCTATATTTTAAAGTACATATTTTATTTGTTCTAATCAGGTGACAATTACTCTCCATCACTACAGATCTATTTATATTCCCCAATGTCTATCTTAAATAACTAGGGCTTAGCTATGTGGATTGGAACATATAGAAATGTTTTTGTTTGTGTTAAATCATTAAAATGTTCTCCTGTTTGTACCATTGCTTACAGTTTGATGTGATCTACAAAGCAAAATATGGGATCCTTTTCATCCGGACAATTGTTATTGGATTCACGTAATATTCCATTATATTCCATTCTATTCTCATAACCTTTGGCATGCCACTGTTCATGACCTTTTATGTCCTTTTTGCAGACCTATTTTCCGTTCCCGTATGGATGCAGAAACACAGGCGGAGGTCCAGCTAGTGTTCAATGAGACCTCCACTCAATCTGTCCATGAGCTTACTGACATTAGGGATACACTGAAAGAAGCAGTTACCAATCCAAACATTACCTTTGGCAACCTCTCTGTGGATGTTACCACCATCATTGTTAAAGGTGAGTAAACCCAGATGGGTGAACGAAAACGATCTATACACACAGCAATTTCTCCAGTGTTGAATAACATCAGAGTGTTACATTTAATGCTTACATATGTACATGTAGTTCATCTAATAATGTAACTACATTTTGCAGTAGCTTGGTGGTAGTTGCACTGAATTCACATCTAACTAGTGTTTTCAGTAGTTAATTACATTTCTTACCATTTAGTGGTGTAGTTAACTACTGGAACTACACTACTTTCTTTTGACAAATGTGTGTGTGTGGAAGGGGGGGAGGGGGTCCAAACGTCCGAAAAAAAACTAAGTGTAAAAAGAAAAAGTAACCATCAGTCAATCGAAGTGTAGCCAGAACCCTACTCCAGGTTAGGGTTAGGGCTCAGGTACCTGAGAGGATGGAACTGCTGCAGCTAGTTTACATTTACATTTTAGTCATTTAGCAGACGCTCTTATCCAGAGCGACTTACAGTAGTGAATACATTTTTATTTTTTTTGTACTGGTCCCCCGTGGGAATCGAACCCACAACCCTGGCGTTGCACATACCATGCTGGCATTGCAAACACCATGCTCTACCAACTGAGCCACAGGTAGAGCATAGTTAACAATTATTTGATTTATTTTCTATACAAGACAACAGATAAGCAGTACATACAAGCAGTACCTAGGGGGAGGAACCACACCAAAAATATAGAAATATTTTAAAGAATAAATGAAGAGAAGAATCAAGAAAGCAAACACAGAACAGACAGTGTGCTTATGTACACATACATACGGATGTAGGAACTTAATTTGAGCCACTTTGCTACAGCAGGAAAATAATCCTGCAGCAACAAGAGATGTGAAATATTACGTGGCTTATAATTAGTCAACATTGTTTGTAGGGGTTGATACATCTTTCATTGAGGAAAATCAAGTTTGACATTTTAAAGTGGAAATTAAACACTGTAGAAGCCTTTTTGAAACTTAAATACACTACATGTTTGCATTTCCTGCAGTCTCTGAAAATTCTTAGCAACAAAAGAGTGATTGGATATTCTACTTCTGTATACACATACACATAATGAACAAACATAGAAACCATAGCCTATAATAGCAGCCAAACATCCGAAAGAAAATAGGTCAGATTTTGGGAGTACGTTATAGCCTTGGACCAGCATCTCAATGCTAGCTCCAATAATTTTGGTAGTTGATCTCTCTAATTTATATACAGTGCCTTCGGAAAGTATTCAGACCCCTTGACTTTATCCACATTTTGTTAAGTCACAGCCTAATTCTAAAATGGATTAAATAAAAAAAATCCTCAGCAACCTACACACAATACGTAATGACAAAGTGAAAACAGTTTGACATTTTTGCAAATGTATTAAAATTAAAAAACAGAAATACCTTGTTTACATAAGTATTCAGCCCTTTGTTATGAGACTCGAAATTGTGCTCATGTGTATCCTGTTTCCATTGACAGCCTTGATATATTTGTTCAACTTTATTGGAGTCCACCTGTTTTAAATTCAATTGATTGGACATGATTTGGAAAGTCACACATCTGTCTAAATCAGGTTCCACAGTTGACAGTGCTTGTCAGAGCAAAAATCAAGCCATGAGGTCAAAAGAATTGTCCGTAGAGCTCCGAGATAGGATTGTGTCAAGGCACAGATCACAGACCATTTCTGCAGCATTGAAGTTCCAGAATAACACAGTAGCCTCCATCATTCTCAAAGTTTGGAACCACCAAGACTCTTCCTAGAGCTAGCTCCCCTGCCAAACTGAGCAGTCAGGGGGAGAAAGACTTTGGTCAGGGACCAAGAACCCGATGGTTACTCTGGCAGAGCTCCAGAGTTCCTCTGTGGAGATGGGAGAACCTTCCAGAAGGACAACCATCTCTGCAGCACTGCACCAATCAGGCCTTTGTGGTAGAGTGGCCAGATGGAAGCCACTCCTCAGTAAAAGGCACATGACAGCCCACTTGGAGTTTGCCAAAAGGCACCTGAAGAATCTCAGACCATGTGAAACAAGATTCTCTGGTCTGATGAAACCAAGATTGAACTCTTTTGCCTGAATGCCAAGCGTCACGTCTGGAGAAAACCTCGCACCATCCCTACGGTGAAACACGGTGGTGGCAGCATCATGTTGTGCGTGTGTTTTTCAGAGGCAGGGACTGGGAGACTTGTCAGGATCAAGACAAAGATGAACAGAGCAAAGTACAGAGAGATCCTTGATGAAAACTTGCTCCAGAGCGCTCAGGATCTCAGACTGGGCCGAAGGTTCACCTTCCAACAAGACAACGACCCTAAGCACACAGACAAGATACCACAGGACTGGGTTCGCAGCAAATCTCTGAAAGTCCTTGAGTGCCCCAGCCAGAGCCCGGACTTGAACCCGATCGAACATCTCTGAAAAGACCTGAACATAGCTGTGCACTAACTCTCCCCATTGAACCTGACAGAGCTTGAGAGGTTCTGCAGAGAAGAATAGGAGAAACTCCCCAAATATAGGTGTGCCAAGGTTGTAGCGTCATACCTAAGACTCAAGGCTGTAATCGCAGTAAAAGGTGCTTCAACAAAGTACTGAGTACAGGGCCTAAAAACGTATGTAAATGTGATATTTCATTTTTAAATTGTATTATAAATTAGCAAAAAATTCAAAATACAATTTTTTTGCTTTGTCATTATGGGGTATTGTGTGTAGATTGATGATGGAAATAAATAATTTAATCAGTTTTAGAATAATGTAACAAAATTTGTAAAAAGTCAAGGGGTCTGAATTCTTTCCAAAGGTACTGTACGTATATAGACTTGTAGAGCATAGACAAACCATTAGCTTGTACAGTACCTTTTCTGCTCTTTTGTCTTCAAAGCACCCACCACAAATGCCAACTCAATTGCAACGGTTACTCCTGTCATCACTACTTCCATCATCCCAACTACAACAACTGCAACTACCGCTGTGGCACTCACTAAGGTGACTGTGGTGTTCCGGTCCAGAGGAGAGACATTTACCTCTGATCTATCAAACCCATCATCTCAGGCCTTTCAAACCCGAGCATTACTGATTAAAACTCAGGTGAGCCTCCCAAAACAATGAAGATGTGAATGTCCTAATGAGAGGGGTAGAATACAGTCACATAGTCAGCTTTTAATCAACAGGAAGTTGTTTGTTTTAACTTCATCTGTTTCTTGTTTTGCCTTCCAGCTTGAACCTTTCTATCGATCAGCTTTCACCTCTTTCAACAGTTTGACTGTGACAGAATTCAGGTGATTTCTTTTGCATTACATGTTGTATGTTCATTTAAATTGATCTCACTTTCTATCTAACATGTTATCTCTCATTTGTTCCCAGTTCTGGATCCATCATCAATACTATGAATTTAGCGTTCATCTCCTCCTCCGTCCCAAAATCCAAGGAGATTGGCACTGTTGTGATAAATGACGCCCAAAACATCACAGCTTTCAACATTGACCCCTCCTCAGTGACAGTCAACGGCACAGGTAAACACATTTATTTATTTCATTGTATTCTATTATCAGTTCAATAAATATTTTGTCTGACATATATTTTCTTCACCATTGTATCATATGCCATTATCTCTACATGAATCAATAATTTATCAGTTGCGTTCCAGTTGTATTTAGCAAATCAGCTGTCTAACTAATCACATTACAGGGCAAAAAACACTCATCCTATTTTCATTTGATCATGTTTCCTTTTTCTCTTTCCATCCCAGCTGTGACATCAAGTGGAGTAAGCAGCAAGACCAGTCTCGTCACAGCATTCTTTCTGGTGGTTCTGTCTCTGCTACTGTCAAGTCAGCATTAGTCTCAGTGGTAACGCCCACTTGGTAGTCATATTTTCACTTTGAGAACTTCCCACACATTCCAACCCCTACACAAATTCCACCCATGATTTGACTAGTCTCCAAAAATGAAATGAAGTCTTGTAAGCTGACATAAGATACAGTCTATGTGGCAGTTGAACACAATGATGTGATATAATTACTGCCTATTCAATCAAAATGTGTAAGTGCATGGGTTTCCATCATAAGTCAATGTTATTTCTATGCAATGACAAAGCATGTTTGATTTAATATGCACTTAAGGTTATTTTTGATTCACTCTGTCGCTGATATGAACAAAACATTCATTCACTCTGTTACTGATATGAACTAATGAGAGAAATATTTTATTTTATATTTTGACTTAAGCTGTGAAACCTGGATAAGTGATTTAAATAAGGCCCTTTGGAGCAAAATGTTCAACAATTTAATCGATTATCAATGTAGTCTTCATCATGTATTGTCATCATCTGTTATTCCATAAAAATGTAATTCTGTTTTCAATGGTCCTGATCAGAGGTGTGGACTCTAGTCACTTGACTTGGACTCGAGTCAGACCTGAGTCACAAATATGATGACTTGCAACTCGACTTTGACTTTAACACCAATGACTCGTGACTTGACTTGGACTTGAGCCTTATGACTCGACCTGACTTGATACCCTCCCCGAGCCCAAATATTAAAAATGATGCTATTAAAAAAATGTGTGCAGTACATCAACTCTTCATTTAACGGATTACAGTTTGAAATCGGACAGCAGCCCATCAAATTGCGCGTGGCAGTGCAGAGGAACGTCTGCGGGTGAATTCAGATGGAGCACTTGGAACGATGATACCCCAAATTATTATTTTCGTATATAAAGACGACGCTGTATCAACAAAAAACGGATTGCAACATGCGGGAAGAAAATTACAGACGGAGGCGCAACAATTTCCAACTTTGTTCGACATTTGAAGCTGCACAAAGAATGGTAAGTTGTGGCTAACATATCCGACATAGCTGGTAATGGTAACCAGTTTATAATAGCAATAAGGCCCCTTAGGGTTTGTGGTATATGGCCAATATAACACGGCTAAGGGCTGCATTCAGGCACTCCACGTTGCGCTGTGCATAGAAACAACCCTTAGCCGTGGTATATTGGCCTAATGTTTACATATTTTGCATTACACATCACATATGTATAAACTGTATTCTATCCTACTCTATCTTAGTTTATGTCGCTCTGACACTGCTCGTGCAAACACTTATATATTCTTAATTACATTCCTTTAGATTATGTGTATTGTTAGATATTACTTGTTAGATATTACTGCACTGTTGGATCTAGAAACACAAGCATTTTGCTACAAAACCACAATAACATCTGCTAAACACATGTATGCGACAAATAACATTTGATTTGAAATACCACACCCCATCATGGCTTATTGCTTAACCGTGCATCAGCATATATTTTCAAAACAAAAACAAATATTGTATCCTGTGAGGTCAATTGTAAAATTCTTAAATTATAGAATGAAAGAGGGGTATAAATAAATCAATTATGATCAGAATAAAAAAAGTATTTAATAAAGTTGTGTCATTGAGCAGGAGTTTTACTGTGTATTATCTTACCCACATACTGTCAAATCAATCGAAGAAAGATTTCAAGGACATAGAACCTGTTTTGATGGATCAGTTTATGCTGTCCCATAGGTCCGAACCCCCCACCCCCAGTTATAATCCAGGGTGATTATAGGATACCATAACATCATACCACAGGGTCAAACTCCAGTTCTCACATGCTGCCATATCTGCAGGTTTTCATTCCTCCCTTCCACAAATGTCATTGACTGAGGAGTCTACAAACCCGAGGAGTATACTAGTACTGGGATAAAGGAGTTAATGAGCTAACTTTGGTCAATTCCGAACTCAACTCAGGATAACCGTTGACACGAAGGTGGCTCACCTTTCAGGTAAACCAAAGACTGCTATATTGACAGGCTAATTGTCACGGTTGTGTGGAGAGACGGACCAAGGCGCAGCGTGCTCTGAGTTCCACATATTTTATTTAGTGAAACTACAAAAAAACAACTAACGGTAACATTAGAGGTGCTACATGCACTAACTCAAAACAAGATCCCCACAAAAACCAGTGGGGAAATGGCTGCCTAAATATGATCCCCAATCAGAGACAACGATAAACAGCTGCCTCTGATTGGGAACCATACCAGGCCAACATAGACATAAAACAACCTCGATAACCCACACTAGTCACAACCTGACCTAACCAACATAGAGAATAAAAGGCTCTCTATGGTCAGGGCGTGACACTAATAAAAGAAAGGCTGCACTTCTAATAGCCTATTTGCAGCAATAGCCTGAATTTGCGGGATAACTTGTTTTTTTCTTTTGATTTAGGCCCCCAAAAAATCTAAAGGTGGCACTGAGTCGTCCATGGATTGCGTTTTTTTGCATTGTCTCAATGCAGATATTGGCATTCGACTCACTGGGCTGTCCACGCAAGGTATCCACACAACAATACAAGCCTGGCTTGAGTTAGTTACAGGTGTTGGATCAATATCCTCCTTTGTAGCATGATTGGAGCCTGAGTTGGAATGTGAAGCTTAACTGAAGCTAGCTATAGAAAAGTTTGCTTAAAAAAATTCAGAATAGATCTAGCTAGCATCACACTATAGGCCTACTGCTCTGGTTTCCCCGGTCTAAATCAGAGACTCATTAAGCTAAATGATAAGAACGAAACCAGCAGATGCTGCAGCCATGCAGAAATGTTGTTTGATAACCTAAATTACACAGTCCTCCTCAGCCCTCCACGGTTAATAATAACCCAAACTCCACAGCCCTCCACAGTTTATACTGAAATGTCATTGTAACCAATGTTCCCTCAAATAAAGAATAGGCACTGAACAAATATCAAGTCTGCTGAGCGCAAACTTGAATGATGTGAAAATTCTGTGCAACTTCCAGCGTGCATTTACTGTGAACACTAAAGCTGTACCCACTTTAAGTTACAATTTTAACAGCAGCCAAGTAGGCTATTGTGGCTATTGATTATAATGTTAACAGAACTCAGGATAAGACCCAGATGCAGATCTCTAGAGTCACAGATGTTTATTGACCGAAACAGAGGGCATGCAAAAAAACAGGTCAAAGGTCAAAGGCAGGCAGAGGTCCATAATCCAGGGCAGAGTCAATAAGGTACAGAACAGCAGGCAGGCTCGGGGTCAGGACAGGTAGAGGTTCGTAAACGGGTCAGAGTCAGGCAGGTACAGAACAGCAGGCAGGCTCGGGGTCAGGGAAGCAGAATGGTCAGAACCGGGAAAACTAGAAAACAGAACTTGAAAAAGCAGGGAGATGGGGAAACATGCTGGTAAGATCTGAGAAGACGAACTGGCAACAGACAAACAGAGAACACAGGCATAAATACACTGGGGATAATGGGGAAGATGTGCGACACCTGGAGGGGGTGGAGACAAGCACAAAGACAAGTGAAACAGATCAGGGTGTGACAAATGTGGGCCTATCAGAGTGGCCAACCATAAAGACATATGGAGAAAATGCATCCGATAATATTTAACATGTAAATAGCTGTTATTTCATTCAGCCTACAGTAACATCCAATGTGTGGTGTTCGATGTAGACTTTTGAAAAAAACATCTAGGCTTGACATTAACCTGCTTATCCACTTGTCCTTCAGACAAGGAGGTGACTGAAAATGTTGTTGTGCTGTTTGATGCAAGAAACCACTTTACAAAATAAAATGCATTATTATTCCCATACCATTATTACGGAGAATCAGACACATTATGCTACCCTCTGCCTATTGGCTACTTAGCTTATTTAAGCCAGTCTCAATATACACCACTGCCCCTTCAAGACAAAAAGAATATCTTTAACTGACTCACTTTTCAAAGATGTCCAGAAATGTTTGTGCTTTTGTAGGAAGCAATCACTCCCCTACTACTGACTACAAATTATCTAAAACTGGGCTAATAACTCACTAACTAGCAAAGGATATGAACAAAATGTGCACATGGCTACATGCAGCTCTCGCTTTGATCTCAAAACAAGCACATCTACTCACGACCGCTCATGCTGTAAACACAGTCCAGTTCAAAGTAAATGACACAGAACCATATAGGTTAATAGTCTATTTACATATAGGCCTACTGCAGTTCTGATTGGTTATGCCGCACCGGTCTGTGTAGAGTATGGGCTGAGTGTCAATGCAAGTCCTGAGTGTCAATGCAATCTCTTGCATAGTTTGTTTTGGTATGTTGCTTTGAAAGTGACTACAATTGCATTGATTCATTACAATTGCCACAGTAAAGGGAAACGTTGCTAGTGTTAACATGGAAAACTCTAGAACAGTGGTCACCAACCTTTCCTGAGTCAAGATCCATTTCAGAGTGAAAATACAAGCGGAAAAAACGTAAGACTATGCAATATTAACCAATTAAAACAGTACTGTAGTAATGAGGTTTGTGCAGTAAGCTATAGGCCCAATACATTATCACCGCATAATTGCTTTGCTTGAATTGCCAATGCTGAGCAAATTTTGAATAAAGCTATATGATCCCAATGGTAATAGATCCATTGTTGTATTACTTGTGAGGCACAGCTGTGTGAGCATACATTTAACAACGTAAACATGAAATCACTCATAAAAACAGCATCTCTTTGCTGTCTTCGTTGACAGTCTCTCTTGTCATGGTTTTAAACGTTTTGAATTCTCACAGTTTCAACTTTTCTGTAGCTTTCTATAATGCCTGCTACGTTACTGCAGACAAGGTAATCTGAGCCATCCTATTGGCCAATGGTAGACAGAGTTTATATCTGCACACACATGAAATTGTTCAAAATGGCAACATTTCACCTACCGGATGCGTGTGGCTCAGTTGGTAGAGCATGGTGTTTGCAACGCCAGGGTTGTGGGTTCGATTCCCACGGGGGACCAGTATGGAGAAAAAATATGAAATGTATGCATTCACTACTGTAAGTCGCTCTGGATAAGAGCGTCTGCTAAATGACTAAAATGTAAACAGCTGAATCGGGTGCACCTATCGCCAACAGGCCGAGACCAAATAACAAAAATAGGGACACGTGGCATTATCGTTCATTTTTTACAGAAGTGTTTTGTGATCGATTAGAAATGCCCTGGAGATCGACGAGTCGATCGCGATCAACCGGTTGGTACCATTGCTCTGGAAATTTGAGTGAAGTTCAATCTCGTGCTTCTCTTCATGGGCTGATGTTTCTTCTGCGCTGCAGTCCCAGGGAAGCAATTTGCACCGGGGCCTCACTGCGGTGCGAACACCGGGGCCTCACTGCGGTGGTGGTCGGCACTCGCCTTCTGCCGCCTTATGGCCCGTTGCAGGTGCACATCGGCGGCATCCCAGGTCTCCTCCAAGCGCCTAAACCATTCATCCACCACAGGTGCATCGATCTGGCTCTGATGCCACGGTGCCAGAACCGGCTGATAACCTAGTACGCACTGGAAGGGAGATAGGTTAGTGGCGGAGTGAGTTTTGGGCCATCTCTGCCCAGGGGATGAAAGCCGCCCATGACCCCGGCCGGTCCTGGCAATAGGACCGCAGAAACCTACCCACATCCTGGTTAACTCTCTCCACCTGCCCGTTACTCTCGGGGTGAAAACCTGAGGTGAGGCTGACCCCAGACGTTCCATGAATGCCCTCCAGACCCTGGACGTGAACTGGGGACCCCGATCAGAAACTATGTCCTCAGGCACCGCGTAGTGCTGGAAAACGTGGGTGAACAGGGCCTCCGCAGTCTGTAGGGACGTAGAGAGACCGGGCAAAGGAAGGAGATGGCAGGACTTAGAAAACCGATCCACAACGACCAGGATCGTGGTGTTTCCCTGTGACGGAGGAAGATCCATCAAGAAATCCACCGACAGGTGTGACCACGGCCGTTGTGGAACGGGTAGGGATTGTAATTTCCCTCTGGGCAGGTGTCTAGGTGCCTTGCACTGGGCGCACACCGAGCAAGAGGAAACATAAACCCTCACGTCCTTAGCCAAGGTGGACCACCAGTACTTCCCACAAAGACAGCGCACTGTCCGAACGATGCCAGGATGACCAGAGGAGGGTGACGTGTAGGCCCAATAGATCAAACGGTCGCAGACAGCAGACGGAACGTACAGACGCACAGCTGGACACTGGGTGGGAGTGGGCTCTGTACGTAACGCCCGCTCGATATCCGAGTCCAGCTCCAACACCACCGGTGCCACCAGGCAAGAAGCCGGAAGTATGGGAGTGGGATCCATGGACCGATCCTTTGTGTCATACATCCAGGACAGTGCGTCTGCCTTAGTGTTTTGGGAACCTGGTCTGTAGGATAGGGTGAAAACAAAACGGGTGAAAAACATGGCCCACCTTGCCTGGCGAGGGTTCAGTCTTCTCGCCGCCCGGATGTACTCCAGATTGCGGTGGTCAGTCCAGATGAGAAAAGGGTGTTTAGTCCCCTCAAACCAATGTCTCCACGCCTTCAGAGCCTTTACGACAGCCAATAGCTCCCGATCCCCCACATCATAGTTTTGCTCTGCCGAGCTGAGCTTCTTCGAAAAGAAGGCACAGGGGCTGAGCTTTGGTGGCGTACACGAGCGCTGAGACAGCACAGCTCCCATCCCAGCCTCGGACACGTCCACGTCCACTATGAATGCCAAGGAGGGATCCTGATGAGCCAGCACGGGAGCCGAGGTAAACAGAGCCCTCAGGTGACCACAAGTCCTGTCCGCCTCAGCTGACCACTGCAGTCGCACCGGTCCCCCCTTCAGTAGTGAGGTAATGGGAGCCGCTACCTGACCAAAGCCCTGGATAAACCTCCGGTAGTAGTTGGCAAACCCTAAGAACCGCTGCACCTCCTTTACCGTGGTTGGAGTCGGCCAATTACGCACGGCTGAAATGTGGTCACTTTTCATCTCCACCCCTGACGTGGAAATATGGTACCCTAGGAAGAAGACAGACTGTTGGAAGAACAGATATTTCGCAGCCTTGACGTACAGGTCATGCTCCAACAGTCGACCAAGCACCTTGTGCACCAGGGACACATGCTCGGCGCGTGTAGCGGAGTATATCAGAATGTCGTCAATATACACCACTACACCCTGCCTGTGCAGGTCCCGAAAAATCTCGTCTACAAATGCCTGGAAGACTGATGAAGCATTCATCAACCCGTACGGCATGACGAGGTACTCATAGTGCCCAGAGGTGGTACTAAATGCCGTCTTCCACTCGTCCACCTCCCGGATACGCACCAGATTGTAAGCTCTCCTGAGATCCAATTTTGTGAAGAAGCACCCCTTGCATTGACTCGATTGCACTGGCTATGAGAGGCAGCGGGTAGCTGTACCTCACAGTGATATGATTGATACCTCGACAGCCAATACACAGGTGCAGACCTCCATCCTTCTTCTTCACAAAAAGAAACTTGAGGAGGCAGGTGAAGTGAAGGCCGAATGTATCCCTGTCCCAGAGATTCGGCGACATATGTTTCCATAGCCGCCTTCTCCTCCTGTGACAGAGGATACACGTGACTCCTGGGAAGTGCTGCGTCTACCAGGAGATTTATCGCACAATCCCCCCGTCGATGGGGTGGTAATTGAGTTGCCGTCTTCTTACAGGAGGTGAGAGCCAAATCGGCATAAACTGAGGGGATGTGCACGGTGGAGACTTGGTCTGGACTCTCCACCGTAGTCACACCAATGGAAACACATACACACCTCCCCGAGCACTTTCGTGACCATCCCTTGAGAGCCCTCAGTTGCCACGAAATAGTGGGGTCATGATAGGCCAAACAGGGTAGGCCCAGCACCACAGGAAACGCAGGAGAATCAATAAGGAAGAGACTGATTCTCTCCTCATGACCCTCCTGCGTAACCATGCATAGCAGAGTGGTGGCCTCCCTAATCAGCCCTGACCCTAATGGTCGACTATCTAAGGCGTGCACAGGGAAGGGCATATCAACAGGAACAATGGGGATCCCTAAACTATGGGCAAATGAACGGTCAATAAAGTTCCCAGCTGCACCTGAATCTACTAGCGTCTTATGCTGGGAATGCGGGGAAAACTCAGGAAATTCTATAAACACAAACATGTGAGCAACAGGGGGCTCTGGGTGAGTCTGGTGCCTACTCCCCTGGGGTGACACGACAGTGCCCTGCCTGCTGCCTCGACTCCCTGAGGAACCCCGCCAGCACCGACCAGCAGTGTGCCCTCTGCGGCCACAGATTGTGCAGGGAATGGCCACCCCTCCGGTCACCCTAACAGCAGCACCTCCTAGCTCCATGGGTGTCAGAACGGAGGTCCTGGGGGATGGAACTGACGGACCCCGATCTGGACGTCCGCAGGTGGCCAGGAGGTTATCCTGCCGAATGGACAGGTCCACCAGCTGGTCAAATGTAAGGGTGGTGTCCCTGCAGGCCAGCTCTCGACGGACCATCCTCGCGCAGACTGTAGCGGTAATGGTCGATCAGGGCCCTGTCATTCCATCCTGCGCCGGCGGCCAGGGTTCGGAAGTACCAAAGCAAAGTCCTGTGCGCTCCTCGTCCCCTGCCTTAGGTGAAACAAGCGTTCCCCCACCGCTCTACACTCAGACGGATGTCCCATGTGGCTCAGTTGGTAGAGCATGGTGTTTGCAATGCCAGGGTTGTGGGTTTGATTCCCACGGGGGACCAGTATGGGGGAAAAAATGTATGAAATGTATGCATTCACTACTGTCTGTTGCTCTGGATAAGAGCGTCTGCTAAATGACTAAAATGTAATGGTTGAAAACCACCTGGAAGTGGCAGGTAAAATCCTAATAGTGGTCCAACGCCGTGTTGCCCTCTCCCCATATGGCGTTGGACCACTCCAGAGCCTTCCTGGATAGACAGGAGACGAGTGCGGGCACACTCTTGCATCCCGAAGGAGCCGGGTGGACGGTTGCCAGGCAGAGCTCCAGCTGGAGTAGGAACCCCTGGCACCTGGCAGTGGTCCCATCATATTCCCTCGGGAGTGTGAGCTGAATCCCACTGGGACCAGGTGAAGGAGGGGTGGACAGTGGTGTGGGTTGTTGTGATGATGATGGGGCGCTGGACAACCTCCTTTCTCCCATCGCTCCATTGTTTGCAGCACGCGATTCATGGCTGTGCTGAGACTACGCAACATGGTCGTGTGCTGCTGGACGCACTCCTCTACTAACAAAGGAGGGCTTTGTGCACCTCCTGACTCCATTTTCTGGTGCGTGTTTCTGTAAGTCGTCTAGGGGTAGCAGGTCAGGCGCAGGACACAGAGATGATTAATTCACGTAACTTTACACAAAACAACAAATATTCCAAGAAGGAAAATAATCAAGCTCACAAATACAGACCAATTTACAACGAACAAACACGCACAAAACCATGTGGTAAACAGAGGGTTAAATAAGGAACATATAATTATGGGAATAGAAACCAGGTGTGTATAATAAAGACAAAACAAATGGAAAATGAAAAGTGGATCGGTGGTGGCTAGAAAACCGATCGCCGAACGCCGCCCGATCAAGGAGAGGGACCAACTTCGGCGGAAGTCGTGACACCAGGTCTCTCCACATCTCCCAACAATCCTAGGGTCAATTATAGATTAATATTATGCTTTTTCAGCCATTCCTGAACCTGAGACCAGAAACAGACTACCAGAACAAATGGTATGTTGATTCTGTATCCTCACAACAAAATCTGCAGAGCGGTGATGATTGTATGTCAAAATATTCTCCGTTTTGTTGGTGGCAAGAATTCTGTACAATCATTTTTCCTGGAAAGCATGAAGTCTTGAATCTTGCTTCGTTTTATATATCAACTCATACACCCTGAACCATGGAATCGGTACCCCAACTATTTTGCAATCTGTATGTCACAGCTGTCCACATCCGGGTTCTCATGTGAAACTGGATACTATCTTTATTCCTCCGCCAGTTTTGATCCTTTAAATTATGCAGACAGACCAGTTTCCTACCTCCTCCCACTACCACCTGCCTCCATCAATAAGTATTGCTATAATCAATTGGTTGCAATCTTAGATTGATCAGACCTTCACATACATGAAAGACATAACCTGTTGGGGCTAGGGGGCAGTATTAAGAATTTTGAAAAAATATGTGCCCATTTTTAACTGCCTCCTACACCAACTCAGAAGCTAGGATATGCATATTATTACCAGATTTGGATAGAAAACACTCTGAATTTTCATTCCAATTTACAATATAATTAAAAAATGAAATACCCTTTCATCAACATTTAGCACACAGACAAAAATAGAGTGATTCCCCAATTGTTGGATTTGACAGTCCCTAAAAACACATAAATTCAGCCCATGGGAAGTTGGCAACAGACACTGCCATATCTACAACCTCTGCTTTAAATTCCAGATATCTTGTATTGGTAACTGAAGCTGTCACCGGAGTCATGTGTAATGGTGATGTGGGTTTTTAATCCGTTTTTCAGAAGTCAACTATAGATTTGATCAACTCAAAGTCCAAAACTGCAGCCTCTGTGAACACATAAAAAAATACAGTCTCCAACATTTTTTGGTATTTTATTAGGATCCCCATTAGCTGTTGCAAAAGTAGCAGCTACACTTCCTGGGTTCCACACAGAACAGGAAACATGACTTAATACAAAACATTGATAGAAAAGAACAGCTCAAGGACAGAACTACATCATTTTTTTTACAAGGCACACGTAGCCTACATATCAATACATACACACAAACTATCTAAGTCAAATAGGGGAGAGGCGTTGTGCCGTGAGGTGTTGCTTTATTAGTTTTTTTATTAAACCAGGTTTGCTGTTTACTTGAGAAATATGAGATGGAATTGAGTTCCATGCAATAATGGCTCTATATAATACTGTACTCTTTCTTGAATTTAATCTGGATTTGGGGACTTTGAAAAGGCCCCCGGTGACATGTCTGGTGGGGTAAGTGTGTGTGTCAGAGCTGTGTGTAAGTTGACTATGCAGACAGTTTGGGATTGTCACTACATTCATGTTTCTTTTTCTTTCTTTTTTTTAATTAACATTAATGTTACAAAAAAGAAGAAGTGATGCAGTCAGTCTCTCCTCAACTCTCAGCCAAGAGAGACTGGCATGCATAGTATTTATATCAGCCCTCTGATTACATTGGGCCAGCTGCAGTTAAACTAGGTCTTTCCTTGCAGCACTCGACTACCCGACTGGACAATAATCAAGATAAGACAAAACTAGAGCTTCCAGAACTTGCGTTGTGGAGTGTGGTGTCAAAAATGCAGAGTATCTCTTTATTACGGACAGACCTCTTCCCAACTTACAACCATTGGATCTATATGCTTTGACCATGACAGTTTACAATCTAAGGTTATGCCAAGTAATTTTTCACATTTTACATGTTTGACATTAGAGAAGCTTACATTAATGAAAACCCTTTGAGTTCTATTAGATAGAAAGCTCTGAATCCACGATATGGCAGTGGATGAAAGGCTACACTGAAATCTAACAGTACAGCTCCCACAATCTTCTTCTTATCAATTTCTTTCAACCAATCATCAGTCATTTGTGTCAGTGCAGTACATGTTGAGTGCCCTTCTCTATAAACATGCTGAAAGTCTGTTGTTCATTTGTTTTCAGAGAAATGGCATTGTATTTGGCCAAACTGGCAGCAAGCTTAAAGGTCTGCTGTTAGAACCATTAAAGGCTGATTTACCACTCTTGGTTAGCGGAATTACATTTGTTTCCTTCCAGGACTCAGGACAAAGACATTCCTCTAGGCTCAGATTAAAGATATGACAGATAGGAGGGGCTGTAGTCAGCTACCATCCTCAGTATCTTTCCATCTAAGTCGTCAATGCTAGGAGGTTTGTCATTATTAATCGATAACAATAATTTGTCTACCTCTCCTAGAATAACATTACAAAATTCAAACCTGCGATGCTTTTCATTCATTATTTTTTTTTTTTATGCATGAATATGATGGCTCACTGCTCGCTGTTTGCATTTCCTGCCTAAGTTTTCACACTTTGTCAATAAAGTAGTCATTAAAATAATTGTCAACATCAAATGGTTTTGGGATGAATAAGCCATCTGATTTGATGAAAGATGGAGTTGAATTTGTCTTTCTGCCCATAATTTCATTTAAAGTACTCAAGTTTTTTTTCCATCATCCTTTATATCATTGCTCTTGGCTTCATAATACAGTTTCTTCTTCTTTTTGTTGAGTTAAGTCACATAATTTCTCAATATGCAGTAAGTCAGCCAGTCAGATGTGCAGCCAGACATATTAGCCACTCCTTTTGCCACATCTCTTTCAACCATACAGTTTTTCAATTCCTCATCAATCCATGGAGCCTTAACAGTTCTAACAGTCAGTTCCTTAACAGGTGCATGTTTTTCAATAATTGGAAGAAGCAATTTCATAAATTCATCAAGTGCAGCGTCTGGATGCTCAGACCAACAAATATTTTTGACATCATCCACATAAGAGTCACAGCTAAATATTTTGTATGTTCTCTTAAACACTATTTTAGGCCCAGCTGTTGGAACTTTGGCTTTCCTGTATATAGCCACCATATTGTGGTCACTGTATCCAATGGGTACAGATACAGCTTCAGAACAAACTTCTACAGTTTTATTAAAAATGTGATTGATACATATGGATGATCTTCTGCCTGGAGTGTTTGAAAACACCCTGGTAGGTTGATTAATAACCTGAACCAGATTAGAGACACTGGTTACAGTGAGAAGCTTTGTCTAAGCTTGATGAAAACCAATCAATATGCAGGTCCCCAAGAAATTTGACCTCTCGGTTTACATCACATACACTATCAAGCATTTCACACATATTATTTAGATACTGACAGTTCACACTTGGTGGCCTATAGCAACACCCCAAAAGAAAAGGCTTTAGATGTGCCAAGTGAACCTGCAACCACAACACTACAATAACACTTAAATAAGATCTTCTCCAAGCTTTACAGGGATATGGCTCTGAATATATACAGCAACACCTCCCCCATAAGCATTTCTGTAGATGTTATATCCTTGTATTGCTACTGCTGTATTACCAAATTAATTATCTAAGTGAGTCTCAGAAATGGCTATGAATGTTATCGGATGTTAGCAAGTTATTGATTTCATGAACCTTATATATTAATATGAGCTATTTTCAGTCCTTTCCTGGCTACCCAATCAGAGATAGACATAATACTGAAGAGTTGATGAATGGACTGCTGAATGTATATTTTCTTCTCTTGCTTTGTTTGCTCTCTTCAGTATTATGTCTATCTCTGATTGGGTACCCAGGAAAGGACTGAAAACAGTTCAAGATCGGACAGGTCACAGGGAAGATTAAAAAAAAAAACAGCAGGGATCTAGACAGTCACAAACCCGGGACAATCCACCATCCCAGCCACATTTGGCTAACCGTTTTGCGGCCTGCGTTCAAGCCCTCAAGAAAACCCAGCTTGCTTGATAGGCAGCTAGTTAGCAGCTAGGCTAGCTGCTACGCCAAATAGCTCATCAGACCCATCCTTGGTCTTCAGGATCATTGGGCAGAGACTAGCAGTCCCAGCAACTGATGACAACTGCATCGCGGGATCCAAACAAAGAAGTTAGCTAGCTACTAAGAACTTTCCAATACACTTTCAAAACAACAACCTTTTCAAAACATCAAAACCGACCTCTCCCTCATTCGGTGTTCAACAGGAAGTGATGTGCAGTTTCAAGTTCCTTGGTGTGCACATCCCCAACAAACTAACATGGTCCAAACACACCAAGACATTCGTGAATAGGGCACAACAAAACCTATTCCCCATCAGGAGACTGAAAAGATTTGGCATGTGTCCTCAGATCCTCAAAAGGTTCTACAGCTGCACCATCGAGAGCATCCTGATGGGTTGCATCACTGCCTGGTATGGCAACTGCTCGGCCTCTGACCGCAATGCCCTACAAAGGGCAGTGCGTACGGCCCAATACATCACTGGGCCATCCAGGACCTCTATACCAGGCGATGTCAGAGGAAGGCTTAGCCACCCTAGTCATAGACCGTTCTCTCTGCTACCTCACGGCAAGTGGTACTCGAGCGCCAAGTCTAGGTCCAAGAGGCTTCTAAACAACTTCTACCCCCAAGCCATAAGACTCTTGAACCTCTAATCAAATGGCTACCCAGACTATATGCATTGACACCCCCCCTCTTTCACTCTCTTGCTACTCTCTGTTTATTATCTATGAATAGTCACTTTAATAACTCTACCTACATGTACATATTACCTCAATTACCTCGACTAACCTTTGGCCCCGCACATTGACTCTGTACTGGTACCCCCTGTATATAGCCTCGCTATTGTTATTTTACTGCTGCTCTTTACTTATTTGTTACTTTTATTTCTTTTTTTTATATATTTAAAAAAAAACTACATTGTTGGTTAAGGGATTGTAAGTAAGCATTTCACTGTAAGGTCTACACCTGTTGTATTCGGCGGATATGACAAATACAATTTGATTTGATTTGTATGTGACCAATAAAATTTGGTTTGATTTGACTGGTTTGATTTGGTCCTTCAGAGATTTTTGAGTTTTTACATCAGGAACTGAACAGAAGACTGGAGAGACACTTTAATTTAGATGCTGCCAACATTACGTTTATAATGTTTAGTGGATGAATTTGTATTGTAATATAATATTCATGCCTGGATTCTAGGACATCTGATTTTATACAATAAGTGCAAACTAACTGTGTCAAAAGTAGTGTTTTTCATGTGTTACTTTTATATTGTATTTATTGATTGGCATCCTTAATGTCACAATATGCTGCCAGTTTTGCTCTAGCCTAATGACCTTTACACGGAAGTAGAGAACAGGTCTTGGCAGTTAAAAGGAATGCATTATAGACATGAGACAAGGAACAGATTGGTCACCACTACAGTACCTCATATCACGTCATACCACATTACCTTTTAAAAGTGCCCACAGTCAAGATTAAGTCCTCTATGGGTGCACCACGGATTCTAAGACAAACTACTCCTGAACCTCTGAATATTGCACTATATATACTGGATACATATAACTTGGTGTAGCTCTAGTCATATATGTATTACGAAATTATAAAATGAACCAATAAGACATTTTAGAATCAACCGAATTTCTATTTCACAATAATGGGTAAGTATTTGAATATTCATTATAATAAGCCACATTTGTACTATTTTCAACAACAACAAAAAATCTGTAAACTCACTTTGAAATACATTATCTGTCAATCATATAGAAAATGGTCCTTATGCATTTTATCAGTACAATACCTTTGAAATGATTCATGACGTTATTTCATAGAATATCTCAGAAACCTTATTTATTTTATTTTAAGGCCAACCACCACAGGCTGAATTTTTTTTCTTCATCTACTTATCAGGGATGTACAGTGTGCTACCGTTTTGGGGACATATGCTCCTACATATGTTGCTGTGCTACCTGACATTTTTATTTGGGAGCACCAGTGCACCTAGAAGAAGAAAAAAAATCACCCAGATAGTAGTATTTTGCAAACCTGTGATGTCACATAAAGTTTTTTAAAATGGAGATGAGCTTCAAAAGTAACTAGGATTCATATAGATCCAATGTAGGCTATATCTCAATCTTAATTTGTTTTATCCTGATGCTCCTAAACCTTGTATTTTGGGTTTAGGTTCAAACTGCAGTTGCTACATCCATTTTTTGACCTATAAATGAATGATATAAACCTGTTGATTTTTAAAGAATATAACTAATAAATGCCCCATGAGCTTAGGTCAACTATCGTAGACCATGAGATGCAAAATATATGCTTCTTTTTCCAATTTTGTAAAGTAAATTTAAACAAACACTGTACGGCAAGCGGTACCAGAGCGCCAAGTCGAGGTGCAAAATGTTCCTTAATTAACAGCTTTTACCCCCAAGCCATAAGACTGTTGGACAATTAATCAAAAGGCCACCCTGACTATTTGCATTGACACCCCCACCCTTCGTTTTACACTGCTGCTACTCGCTGTTTATTATCACTTTACACCTTCCTATATGTACAAATTACCTCGACTAACCTGTACCCCCACACATTAAAAACCTCTACAGGATCAGTGGGTCCCCCGCGGGATGGTTGAGCTAACGTAGGCTAAGGCGATTAGCATGAGGTTGTAAGTAACAAGAAAATTGAACAGGACATACACATATCTGATATTGGCAGAAAACTTTAATTCTTGTTAATCTAACCGCACTCTCCAATTTACAGTAGATATTACAGTGCAAGAATACCATGCTATTGTTTGAGGAGAATGCACAGTTATGAACTGGAAAAGTTATTAATAAACCAATTAGGTGCATTTGGGCAGTCTTGAAACAACATTTCAACATAAATGCAATGGTTCATTGGATCAGCCTAAAACTTTGCACATACACTGATAGTGGCCAAAGTTTAAATTGCACCTGAAGTCTAATAATAATAATAGTAATAATAATTATAATAATCCAGTGTCGTGTGGCAAGGTACAGAACGGCAGGCAGGCTCAGGGTCAGGGCAGGCAGAAAGGTCAAACTGGGAAAAACTAGAAATCAGGAACTAGACCAGACAGGGGTATGGGGAAAACCGCTGGTAGGTTTCGTGAAACAAAACTAACTGGCAACAGACAAACAGAGAACAGAGGTGACCTTCCTTGTGGCTCAGTTTCGTAGAGCATGGTGTTTGCAACGCCAGGGTTGTGGGTTCAATTCCCATGAGCGGCCAGTACAAAAAAAAAACGAAATGGATGCCTTCACTACTGTAAGTTTCTCTGGATAAGAGTGTCTGCTAAAAATGTAAAAAGGTATAAATACACTGGGGATAATGGAGAAGATTGTTGATACCTGTAGTGGGTGGAGACAGGCGTGAAACAGATTAGGGTGTGATTATCTATAGATAACATCAGATTTTTACTGAGGGAATTGTTTACATGTTGTCAAATTTCTATTCAATATAACATTTAAAAAAATACAACAACTAGACAATGCTAAAGAAAAAATATATGTTTTTGTATTTAGAGATAGAAATATTTAAAAATATTCATCCATAATCTGCTGGTTAAAAGTCCACTCCTGGAATGTCTTAACAAAATGAAACCCAAATATTTAGGCTGACTTCTTTCAGTGTCCAAAAAAACGGATTTGCGGTATATGCAAATATGTTCTTATTTAATTAGATATCGCATAAATTTTCCTTTTAAATACAATATTTCAGAAAAAGTGTAATACAAAAAAGTATTATATTTGTGTCTACATTCAACTGGTAAAAGTTGATTGTCATATGATTAAGGGGGGAAAATGTACCTATTAGAATAGGATAACTGCAGAACTCAATTAGCTGAAGGCTGTCTCAATTCATTATTGTGGAATTGTTCTATTTCTTAAGATATAGCTACTGTGGTTGAAACATGAGATGCAGTAAGAGAACTGTCAATTGATTTATGATCTTATTTCTAATTTGAATGTGGTTTAATAGGTTTCTGAGGTTTGAATCCAGTGGTTGGGGATAATAGTGAACCGTAATGATAATGATTAAGACATCAGTGATAATTGTCATTTCATATTGGGTATCTTGATATGCAGTGCATTGGGAAAGTATTCAGATCCCTTGACTTTTATTCTAAAATTGATTAAATATATGTTTTTCTTCATCAATCTACACACAATACCCCATAATGATAAAGCAAAAACAGGTTTGTAGAAATGTTGGCAAATTTATTCAAAAAAATTGAACAGCAGCAAATTGGTTTTAAAAGTGCATCATGGCAAAATTTGTAGAATAGCAAGATTACCACCGGTCGACATTGCGCAACTGTCATGACTCTCCCTCCTTGGTGAGGGTCAAAGGTGCCAGATCAGCTAGGCGGGACAGATTGACAGATTCCCCCCACTCTCTCCCATAGGAGAAGAGGGAGGGGGGATTATGGACGGTTTTATGACTTAACAGTCGGTCGTAAATTTATAGAGAACTTTCTCTAAATTGCCCTGCAGTTTTGTGAAGGTAAAAATCCCTTTGTTACAGAGAGACTCTTTCCACCAAAATGTGGGAAAAGGTCAGTTGGGACTTTCACATCCGGATAAAAAACGTACCCGATTTAATCTGGTTACGACTCCTGCCCAGTAACTAGAATATGCATATAATTATTGGCTTTGGATAGAAAACACCCTAAAGTTTCTAAAACTGTTTGAATGGTGTCTGTGAGTATAACAGAACTCATTTGGCAGGTCAAAACCTGAGAAGATTCCAAACAGGAAGCGCTCTCTCTGACTATATCTTGGCCTTCTTGATCATCTCTAACCAAAACAGGGGATCTCTGGCATAACGTGACATTTTCTAACGCTCCCATAGGCTCTCAGAAGGCGCCAGAACGATGAATGGTGGCTTTGCAGGCCATGGCTGAAAAACATTAGCGCATTTGGATAACGTGCAAATACTGATCCCTATCCCCAACAGGTTAAACTGACTTGTTGAAAGGGTGGCATCATATGACGGTGCCACGTTGAAAGTCAATGAGCTCTTCAGTAAGGCCACTCTACTGCCAATGTTTGTCTATGGAGATTGCATGGTTGTGTGCTCAGTTTTATAAACCTGTCAGCAACAAGTGTGGCTGAAATAGCCAAATCCACCAATTTGAAGGGGTGTCCACATACTTTTGTATATATAGTGTATTAACGCCAACATCTACTGAGGCATATTAAAACACTTACGTTTTTTCAGACCACGAGTATCATCCAATCCGACCATTAACTGTCAATTTATGGATACGATTACGATTATGGCCATGTCAGCACACCCATACCCTATAGGCTGTCTCATCATCATCGGTGATCAGGCCTACCACCGTTGTGTCATCAGGAAAACGTAATCATGGTGTTGGAGTCGTGCACGGCCAAGCAGTCGTTGGTGAACAGGGAGTACAGGAGGGGACTAAGCACGCACCCTTAAGGGGCCCCCGTGTAAAGGGTCAGCGTGGCAGATGTGTTGTTGCATACCCTAACCACCAGGGGGCAGCCTTCAGGAAAGCGTGGATCCAGTTGCAGAGGGAGGTGTTCAGTCTCAGTGTCCTTAGCTTAGTGATGAGCTTGGAGGGCACAATGGTGTTGAACGTTGAGTTGTAGTCAATGAACAGCATTGTCACATATGTATCCCTCTTGTCCAGATGGGAAAGGGCAGTGTGGAGTGCAATAGAGATAGCGTCATCTGTGGATCTGTTGGGGCAGTATGCGACCTGGAGTGGGTCCAGGGTGCCTAGGATGATGGTGTTTATGTGAGCAATGACCAGCCTTTCAAGCAGTGGAGGACGGCTCATAATCATGTCTGGAACAGAGCGAATTGAATGGCATCAAACAAATGGAAACCATGTTGGAAACCATGGGAAAGTAATTTCACTGCTTATTTTTGTTAGAATGTTTATTTTTCTTTGGACAGTGAAATGACGTGGCATTAACTTTTTCTTAGTATACACATTTTTACTATGATACGTTTATTTCGTTTTAGTGTAATTGTTTTGATCATAAATATTTGTGTTGATAAACACAAGCATGAAAACACTCTAATGATATGTATTTAAGACAACCAACATTTTGGGGGATACTCGATTATTGGTTTAGGAAATGTAGGTAAGAGACGGTCCAAATATTTTATTTTATTTCACCTTTATTTAACCAGGTAGGCTAGTTGAGAACAAGTTCTCATTTACAATTGAGACCTGGCCAAGATAAAGCAAAGCAGTTCGACACATACAAGAACAAAGAGTTACACATGGAGTAAAACAAACATACAGTAGAAAAATAAGTCTATATACAATTTGAGCAAATGAGGCGAGATAAGGGAGGTAAAGGCAAAAAAGGCCATGGTGGCAAAGTAAATTCAATATAGCAAGTAAAACACTGGAATGGTAGATTTGCAGTGGAAGAAAGTGCAATGTAGAAATAGAAATAATGGGGTGTAAAGGAGCAAAATAAATAAATAAATACAGTAGGGGAAGAGGTAGTTGTATGGGCTAAATTATAGATGGGCTATGTACAGGTGCAGTGATCTGTGAGCTGCTCTGACAGCTGGTGCTTAAAGCAAGTGAGGGAGATAAGTGTTTCCAGTTTCAGAGATTTTTGTAGTTCATTCCAGTCATTGGCAGCAGAGAACTGGAAGGAGAGACGGAAGGAGAATATCAATAAATATAATTCCGAAATCAGAGGGTTGTTCTAGAATATGAACTTTGAACAAATTAACATTTTCTAATCCAATTCCAATGGATTCTACACCAAATTTTTTTTAGGGAAATGTGATGTGTGTAGTGTTATTTCTTACATTATTTGTTCAGAACTTTTCTTGCATTACTACCTACAGATGAAAATAACTTATGGATATTAGATCGCTGGTCACTCACAAGCATTTCTACCAGCAATTCGACTCTCTTAAATTGGATGCTTTGTTTGAACTCCCCGAGGCAGTTCCATTCATCCCTGGGGCTGCTCCAAGATGCCGAAGCCAAAGAAGAGGTAGAATGAGTGGGCTCCTAGTCAGAGTCAGGAGGCGTGTATACCATCCACCACTTCCGAGTATATTACTCGCTAACGTTCAGTCTCTGGACAATAAAGTAGATGTGTTCAGTGCGACGATCTCCATCCAGAGAGACATCAGAGACTGTAACATACTCTGTTTTACAGAATCATGGCTCACTCCAGATATTCTGTTCCCATTCATTCAGCCAGCAGGGTTCTCCATCCATCACGTGGAGAGGAAGAAAGAACTCCCAAGGAAAAATAAAGGTGGAGGGGTATGTTTCATGATTAACTTCTCACGGTTTGATTGTGGTAACGTACAGGAACTCAAGTCCGTTGGTTCTCCCGATCTAGAATACCTCACCATCAAATGCCCACCATGACTAGAGAGAGACTAATGAATACAGAAAAGAGCTGCTGTTTTTATAAGTAAGTTCATGTTTAGTGACCGAATGGTTGAAATATCGAATCCCCGAGCTGACAAGGTAAAAATCTGTCGTTCTGCCCCTGAACAAGGCACTGTTCCTAGGCCGTCATTGAAAATAAGAATTTGTTATTAACTGACTTGCCTAGTTAAACAAAGTTAAATAAATAATAATAATAAGGGATTGTTCAGCATTGTTCACACTTTGTTCAGCCCTTTTATAAGCCATAAAATGCACGTTCTACCGACTTCTACTGATGCTACAACCAGCACTGCAGCAGCAATGTTGCAGGGACTGTGAAAAGACACACACAGGCACAGACGCACATACTCCTGATAAGACATACACTCTACACACACGTAGACATGGATGTTGTATTGTAAATATGTGATAGTGGATTAGTGTCCTAAAGGAACACACTAAATGTATTGGGTAAATTGTTATGAAATATAATGTCATGTAATATTTTACACTGTATATAACTGTCTTAATGTTGATGGAAGAGTAGCTGCTGCCTTGGCAGGAACTAATGGGGATAAATAATTAATACAAATACAAATGAATGACTATAGCAAAGGGTTCCGCTAAGCTTGTGTTGTTATTATTAGAGGCTTGTGTCTTTTTTAATATCTAGGACTCTTTTACTTTCTCTCATCATAGGAATAACACCATGAATTGGTGCATGAGGCAGAAATAATGTAGTGAGACTTGAGTTGCGCCATCATCTGCAAGACGGTGTCCCCTTTTCTCAGCGCAGGGTTTGAGAGCGGAGGGACGTGAGTCGGGTGAGAGGCAGCCTCACTGCTACTCCCTCCCCTCAGATGCCGGCCATCAATTTAATTAAAAAATATATATCTTATTATGCTCACTCAGCTGTGCCTCAAAAGTAATACAACAATCTATTACCAGTGTGATTAAATACCATTTCTTTTTAAATATAATTTCAAAATGGTCTAAGAAGAACAACATTGGCAGTGCAATTCAAGCATAGCCAATATGCAGTGATAATGTATTGGGCCAATAGCCTACTGCACAAACCTCATTCCTACAGAACTGTTTTAATTGCTTAATTTTGCTTAGGGTTTTACTTTTGAAGTCATGTTTAAAAAAATTCTGAGCGGTGGATCTCAGCTTCCATTTTGACCACAAAAAGGTTGGTGACGATTGAGCTATATCCTCCGTAAGGCAATCAACAGTGGTGGAAAAAGTACTCAATTGTCATACTTGAGTAAAAGTAAAGATACCTTAATAGAAAATGACTCAAGTAAAAGTGAAAGTCACCCAGTAAAATACTACTTGAGTAGAAGTCTAAAAGTATTTGGTTTGAAATATTCTTAAGTATCAAAAGTAAATGGAATTGCTAAAATGTACTTAAGTGTCAAAAGTAAAAGTATAAATCATTTCAACTGCCTTATATTAAGGAAACCAGATGGCAAAATTTGTATTTATTTTTTATTGATGGATAGCCAGGGGCACACTCCAACACTCAGACATAATTTACAAATGAAGCATTTGTGTTTAGCGAGTCCTCCAGATCAGAGGCAGTAGGGATGACCAAGGATGTTCTCTTGACAAGTGAATGCTTGGATCATTTTCCTGTCAAAATGTAACGAGTACTTTTGGGTTTCAGGGAAAATGTATGGAGTTAAAAGTACATTATTTTCTTTCGGAATGTAGTGAAGTAAAAGTTGCCAAAAATATAAAAAGTAAAGTACAGATAGCCAAAAAAAACGACTTAAGTAGTACTTTAAAGTATTTTTCCTTAAGTACTTTACACCACTGGCAATCAAAGAGGCTAAACAACAGTACAGGGACAAAGTGGAGTCGCAATTCAATGGCTCAGATACGAGACGTGTGTGTCAGGGACCCCAGACAATCACAGATTATAAAGGGCAAGCCAGCCACATCGCAGACACCAACGCCTCGCTCCCAGACAAGCTAAACACAGTCTTTGCCCGCTTCGCGGGAAAACACAGGGCCCCCGCCCTGAACTGAATGACTATGGCCCCGTAGCACTCACTTCTGTCATCATGAATCGCTTCAAGGTCCAGATCTAATCCCAATTGAGATGTTGTGGCAGGACTTGAAACCAGCAGTTCATGCTTGAAAACCCACAATGTCGCTGAGTTAAAGCAGTTCTGCATGCAAGAATGGTCCAAAATTCCTCCACGCGATGTGAGAGTGATAAAATTACAGAAAGCATTTGGTTGCAGTCATTGTTGCAAAAGGTGGCACAACCAGTTATTGAGTGTAAGGGGGCAATTACTTTTTCACACGGGAATTGGGTGTTGCATAACTTTTTTACGTCAATAAATAAAATTAGTATACATTTTTAGTCTTATTTGTAAACGCAGGTTCTATTTATCTAATATTAGGTTTTGGTCGAAGATCAGATAAGAGTCAGTATTAAAAAAATGAAAAAAAATTAAGAAAGTCAGAAAGAGGGCAAATAATTGTTCTGAGCCTTCATGTCTCAGAATAAGAATAGACCTTCAGAAGAAAGTTCTTTGTTTCTGGCTATTTTGAGGCTGTAATTGTCACGTCCTGGCCAGTATAAGGGTTAATTAGTATTGTAGTTTGGTCAGGACGTGGCAGAGGGTATTTGTTTTATGTGGTTCAGGGTGGTGTGTTTGTTTAAAGGGTGTTTGGTTTAGTATTTCCGGGGTTTTGGTTTATGGTCTAGGTTTATGTATGTCTATGTGGAATCTAGTGAGTGTATGTCTATGGGTGATTAATTGGGGTTGGGACTCTCAATTGAAGGCAGGTGTTTTCTCTTTGCCTTTGATTGAGAGTCCCATATATTTGGGTGTGTTTGTGTTTGTGATTCGTGGGTGATTGTTCTGTGTTTCGCCTTGTGCCTTACCAGACTGTTTTTTGTCGTTCGTATTTCGTTTTGTTATTTTTGTATGTTCATTTTGAAAATAAATAAACGTCAAGATGAGCCTGCACGTACCTGCTGCGTTTTGGTCCTCCTTAACCGACGACAACCGTGACAGAATCTCCCACCTCACCAGGACCAAGCAGCAGAGGAACGAGGAGGAAGGATGGACGTGGGCAGAGCTCAGGAGGAGCGTTTCCAGGGCGATGGAGGAGTTTAGGGAGACCGAGATGCATCCCCAATAATTTTTTAGGGGGGGGCACAAGGGCTGTTTGACGGGGCAGGAGCTGCCCGCCAGTCAACAGTCACCAGAGCTGCCCGCCAGTCAACAGTCACCAGAGCTGCCCGCCAGTCAACAGTCGTCAGAGCTGCCCGCCAGTCAACAGTCGTCGGAGCTGCCCGCCAGTCAACAGTCGTCGGAGCTGCCCGCCAGTCAACAGTCGTCGGAGCTGCCCGCCAGTCAACAGTCGTCGGAGCTGCCCGCCAGTCAACAGTCGTCGGAGCTGCCCGCCAGTCAACAGTCGTCGGAGCTGCCCGCCAGTCAACAGTCGTCGGAGCTGCCCGCCAGTCAACAGTCGTCGGAGATGCCCGCCAGTCAACAGTCGCCGGAGCTGCCGGCCAGACTGCGCTGAACTGCCGGAGTGGCCAAACTGCGCTGAACTGCCGGAGTGGCCAGACTGCGCTGAACTGCCGGAGTGGCCAGACTGCGCTGAACTGCCGGAGTGGCCAGACTGCGCTGAACTGCCGGAGTGGCCAGACTGCGCTGAACTGCCGGAGTGGCCAGACTGCCCTGAACTGCCGGAGTGGCCAGACTGCGCTGAACTGCCGGAGTGGCCAGACTGCGCTGAACTGCCAGACTGCCCAGACTGCCCCAAGCTGCCAGACTGCCCAGACTGTCCCGAGCCGCCAGACTGGCCAGACTGTCCCGAGCCGCCAGACTGGCCAGACTGTCCCGAGCCGCCAGACTGCCCAGACTGCCCCAAGCGGCCAGAGTGGCCCGACTGCCTGGAACGGCCAGAACCGGAGCCACCTCCTGATATAGCTGGGTTGGGGAGGGGGGGTGTAGCACAGTGCCGTCGTTGACGGCAGCCACCCTCCCTTCCCTCCCTTTTAGTAGAGGGGAAATTTTGTTTGTTGTTTGGGGTTGTGGTTTGTTTTTTGTTTTTGTTTTTGTAAGGTGCTTCCGGGGTTAGCACCTTTAAGGGGGGGTACTGTCACGTCCTGGCCAGTATAAGGTTAATTGGTATTGTAGTTTGGTCAGGACGTGGCAGAGGGTATTCGTTTTATGTGATTCGGGGTGGTGTGTTTGTTGAAGGGGCATTTGATTTAAGTATTCCGGGGTTTTTGGGCACTGTTTGGTTTTCATGTATTCTATGGTTAGTCTAGTGTGTGTGTTTCTATGATGAGTTAATTGGGGTTGGACTTCCAATTGAAGGCAGCTGTTTGGTGTTGCCTTTGATTGGAAGTCCTATATTAGTTGGGTGTGTTTGTCTTGTATTTTGTGGGAGATTGTTCTGTGTTTAGCCTTATGCCTTACCAGACTGTTTTTTTGTCGATCGTATTTCTGTTTGTTATTTTGGTGTTCATTTTGATAGTTAATAAAAGTCAAGATGAGCCTGCACATACCTGCTGCGTTTTGGTCCTCCATCACCGCCGACAACCGTGACAGCTGGAGGAAACAGGTACAAAAGTATCTATATCCACAGTAAAACGAGTCCTATATCGACATAACCTGAAAGGCTGCTCAGCAAGGAAGAAGCCACTGCTCCAAAACCGCCATAAAAAATCCAGACTACGGTTTGCAACTGTAGATGGGGACAAAGTTCGTTCTTTTTGGAGAAATGTCCTCTGGTCTGATTAAAAAAAATAGAACTGATTGGCCATAATGACCATCGTTTTGTTTGGAGGAAAAAGGGGGGGGGCTTGCAAGCCGAAGAACACCATCCCAACGTGAAGCACATCATGTTGTGGGGGTGCTTTGCTGCAGGAGGGACTGGTGCACTTCACAAAATAGATGGTATCGTGAGGCGGGAAAATTATGTAGATATATTGAAGCAAAATCTCAAGACATCAGTCAGGAAGTTAAAGCTTGGTCGCAAATGGGTCTCCAAATGGACAATGACCCCAAGCATACTTTCAAAGTTGTGGAAAAATTACTTAAGGACAACAAAGTCAAGGTATTGGAGTGAACATCAAAAAGCCCTGACCTCAATCCTATAGAACATTTCTGGGCAGAACTGAGAAAGCGTGTGCAAGCAAGGACGGCTACAAACCTGACTCAGTTACACCAGCTCTGTCAGGAGGAACTGGCCAAAATTCACCCAAATTACTGTGGGAAGCTTGTGGAAGGCTTTCCGAAACGTTTGACCCAAGTTAAACAATTTAAAGGCAATGCTACCAAATACCACTTGAGTGTATGTAAACTTCTGACCCACTGGGAAGGTGATGAAAGAAATAATTCTCTCAGCTATTATTCTGACATTTCACATTCTTAAAATAAAGTGGTGATCCTAACTGACCTAAGACAGGGAATTTTTACTAGGATTAAATGTCATGAATTGTGAAAAACTGAGTTTCAATGTATTTGGCTAAGGTGTATGTAAACTTCCGACTTCAACTGTATGTAGGCTACAAGTGCCATTTTTAAGTGGATGTAGTTTTGTCCTTGAACTGTTCTTGTCTATTAATGTTCTGCATTATGTCATGTTTTATTTATTGTGTCACCCCAGTGTCGTGTCTTTGGCATCATTAAAACGGAATACTTGTTTTTATCAAATAACTCTCTATAATTATTATTACGCGATTAAACTAAGTAATCATATAACTGTAATTAACTAGGAAGTCGGGGCACCAAGGAAAATATTCAGATTAAAGTTATAATTTTCCTAATATAACTTTCAGATATTTTAATATCTGATCAATTAGCCTTCGAATTAATGAATTATTCTTTACCTCACGTTAGTCTCATTCCAAACATCGTAAATTGTTGGTTATCTGCACGAACCCAGACTTCACTGTGAGTCATCAATACATCAATTGTCTTAAATAGTGTATTTACTAACTAAGTAATCACAGAAAGGCATAAACAATCAGTAGATGGTTACAAGGAAATGATAGCGGATGTGCCCTAGTGGGCTAAACCGGCATCGTGGCTTGGTGAACAAAAAGAAAGTAGGGGTCGGCTGAGAAGACACTACAGAGTTGATAATTACAACAATGGAAATGCTAATCCTTTGCACATGAACGCTCACTCATTCGGGAATAATTGCAATCAATATATATATTTATGCTCAGTGTGTCGTCTTGATATCTGTTGGAAAGTTTGTTTCTGTTGGAGAGTTTGTCCGCCCTCTCCGAATTCCTAGCTGCAGACTAGTAATTAGCATCAAAGATATGTTCTTATTCTGTTGGTATCAATAGTCTAAGAATTTAACCACGTGGTATGGTTAAAATATTCAGCAATCTACTCAAACCTTAGCTTATACTCAGGTTTATGGTCTCTCCTCAAACCTTAGCCCTCTCGTGGTAATCGAGGTAAGCTGGTCTGAAGATAAATTCCCAAGGTGGGGGTTTAATTCAGAGGAGCAGAAAGGGCCGGTCCCATGATGCCAGATCATAACTGTGCTCATGGGCGGTCCTCTGATTTAGTGAAACTACAAAGGGAATTGGAGTTTCCTTCATTAAACAGTCTAAAATCACATTACATAATTTCACAAATAGTTTCATATTTACTCATTAATTTTATACATCAATTAGATGTAATAACTGAGACGCTTGTATAAACAGGGTTGTGGTAATGTGGGTGTATTGTCTCTCATGAGTTTCACAAAATTGTACCAGACGGACCAGTTCGTAGCTCGTTACTTCACCGATCTTTTATACATTCTCCAGAACATAAATATTGTTCGGTTCTCCAGTTCTGTGAGGTGGAAGAAATTCCTTTGTTCTCTCTATGAAACTCACTCTCTCTCTATACTGTCTGGACATGAGGTAGAATCTCCTCTAGGAATTTACGACCTCTCTGACCACAGCAGCCTGGGTGTAGGAGACAGAGAGAGGAGGATGGCGCAGAGGTAGGGGGATGGTGCTCGCTGTGTCCAAAGAGGGCAACGTCAAGACACCAGGAAGAGTAGCTGCTGCTTTTGCAACAGCTAAAGGGGATCCTAATAAAATACCAAATTATCAACAACCAACTTGACGGAGCTTGAAGACTTTTTTAAAGAATAATGTGCATATATTGTACAATCCAGGTGTGCAAAGCTCTTTGAGACTTACCCAGAAAGACTCACAGCTGTAATCGCTGTCAAATGTGATTCTGTATTAACTCAGGGGTGTGAATACTTATGTAAATCAAATATTTCTGTAAAAATTCTAAAAACATGTTTTCACTTCGTCATTATGGGGTATTTTGTGTAGATGGGTGAGAAAAAGCATATATTTAAACCATATTTAATTCAGGAGGTTATGAACTGTACTGTATTCTAGTCAAGGCTCATCCTATATAACTACTGCTGTACAGACCTTTTATATTCATATGCTGTCCATACTGTCTATACATACGATTATATATTTCGGACTCTGACATGGCTCATTCTGATATTTTTTTGGGGGGGGATTTATGTGTATTGTTATGTATTGTTAGGTATTACTGCACTGTTGGAGCTAAAAACATAAGCATGTCACTGCCCCTGCTATAACATCTGCAAAACATGCATTTTATTGGATTTGGGTATTGACTGACATAGGAATCTGATTTGTTTAGTGAAAACACGTACATATTGTATAAATTTGTGTTGAGCTAGTGAAGGAGCAGGTTATATGTGGAGGTAGCTAATACGTAACAGGCACTGTAGGTCATATTTTCATGGTATTAGTTTACCTCTCCCATTTTGAACAGTTGTTGTGCTTTAACCAAATCCTTTGTATTGTATATTTATGTCTTTAGATCATCATTCTCAAAGAATACATAAAATGAGTGTATACCAAGTTACATCAGCAGCGCTCCTTTTAATGGGTAAGGGATGTGTATTCAACAGAATTAGACATTTTGGATTATATATCTATGATGTCATTGTTATTATTTTATTAAATGTTCCTCTGTTTTTTCTGAACAATAGTGGTCATTACAATGAATCCTACAACCGCAACCAGTACAACAATCAATGATGCATCAACAACAACTGGTGAACCCACTACAACCATCAATGGTGCATCACCAACTACTGTTAAAGCCGCAGCCACTACAACCATCACTGAGTCATCAAAAACAACTGGTGAACCAAATACAACAGTCATTGATGCAACGACAACAACTGGTGAACACACTACAACTGTCATTGACGCATCGACAACAACTGGTGAACACACTACAACTGTCATTGACGCATCGACAACAACTGGTGAACCGTTACAACCGTCACTGATTCACCACCAACAACTGGTGAACCAACTAAAACCACCACTAAATCAACAAAATCAACTGGTGAACCAACTAAAACCACCACTAAATCAACAAAAACAACTGGTGAACCAACTAAAACCACCACTGAATCAACAAAAACAACTGGTGAACCAACTAAAACCACCACTGAATCAACAAAAACAACTGGTGAACCAACTAAAACCACCACTGAATCAACAAAAACAACTGGTGAACCTACTAAAACCACCACTGAATCAACAAAAACAACTGGTGAACCCACTAAAACCACCACTGAGTCAACGACAACAACTGGTGAACCCGCTACAACCATCACTGGTTCATCCAGAACAACTGATGAAAAAACTACAACCGACAATGATGCATCGACAACAACTGGTGAACCCGCTACAAATGTCACTGATGCATCGACAGAAACTGGTGAACCCAATACAACCATCAATGATTCACCAAAAACAACTAGTGAACCCACTACAACCATTACTGATTCATCAACAACTGGTGAACCCAATACAACTGTCACTGATGCAACAACAACTACCAGTGAAACTGCTACAACCATCGCTGGTGTTGTCGACAACAACGGATGCAATTGCAACATTCATTGATTCATCAACAATAACAGGTGAACTCACTCCAACCATCGTTGATGCGTCGATAGACACTAGTGAACCCACTGCAACCATCACTGATTCATCAACAACAACTGGGGAACCAAATACATCCATCACTGAGTCATCAAAAGAAACTAGGCAACGCACTATAACATTAACTGGATCATCGACAACAACTGGTGAACACACTACAAGAGTCCCTGCTGCGTCGACCACAACTGGGGAACCCACGACAACCGACATTGATGCATCAACAACTACTAGTGAAAACACAACAATGGTCAGTGGTGAATCGAAAACAACTGGTGAGCCCACTACAACCGTGACTGGTGTGTCAACAATAACGGTTACACTTGCACCCACTACAAACATCACTGGTAGATTGACATCAACAGTTACAGCCGCACCCACTATAACTGTAACTGGAGCATCAACAACAACTGGTGAACCTACTTCAACTGTTATTGGTGTGTTGACAACAACTGGTGAACCCACTACAACAGTCACTCGTGGGTCGACAACAACTGGTGAACCCACTACAATAGTCACTCGTGGGTCGACAACAACTAGTGAACCCACTACAACCATAACTGATTCATCAACTACAGCTGGTGAACCCACTACATCCGTCACTGAGTCAACAAAAACAACTGGTGAACCCACTATGACCGTCACTGGTGTGTTGACAACAACTGGTGAACGCACTACAATATTCACTGGTGTGTCGTCAACGAGTGGTGCATCAACAACTACTGTTACAGCTGCACACACTACAACCGTCACTAGTGCATCAAATGCCACCACAACTACAATAGCTACTCCTGTCATCACTACTGCCATCATCACAGCCACAACAACTGAAACTACCACTGAAACTACCGCTGTTGCAATCACTAAGGTGACTGTGGTGTTCAGGTCCAGAGGAGAGACATTTACCTCTGATCTATCAAACCCATCATCTCAGGCCTTTCAAACCCGAGCATTACTGATTAAAACTCAGGTGAGCCTCCTAAAAGAATGAAGATGTGAATGTCCAAACGAAAGGGGTAGAAAACAGTAACACACTCAGCTTTTAATCAACAGTAAGTTGTTTGTTTAAAAATCATCTGTTTCTTGTTTTGCCTTCCAGGTTTAACCTTTCTATCAATCAGCTTTCACCTCTTTCAACAGTTTGACTGTGACAGAATTCAGGTGGTTTTTTTGCATTACATGTTGTATGTTTATTTAAATTGATCTCACTTTCTATCTAACATGTTATCTCTCATTTCTTCTCAGCTCTGGATCCATCATCAATACTCTGAATTTAGCATTCAGCTCCCCCTCTGTCCCTAATATCACGGAGATTGGCACTGTTTTGATAAATGCTGCGCAAAACATCACAGCTTTCAACATTGACCCCTCCTCAGTGACAGTCAACAGCACAGGTAAACACATTTATTTATTATATCCTATTATCTGGTAAATGAACAGCTTGCACGCCGTGTATTTTGTACACCATTGTATCAGGTGTCGTTACATTACAGGGCAACAAACACTCGTCATATTTTCATTTGATCATTTTTTCCTTTTTCTGTTACAACTGCAGCCACAAAAACACTTACCAGTGCAATAACAACGAGTGGCTTATCGACAAGAACTGGTGAACCCACTACAACCATCACCAGTGTGTCGACAATGAGTGGTGCATCAACAACTGCTGTTACAGCTGAACCAACTACAACTGTCAATGATGCACCGACAACAACTGGTGAACCCAATACAACCATAACTGATACATCAACAACAACTGGTGAACCCACTGAAACCGTCACTGGTTCATTGACACTAACTGGTGAATTCACTACAACCGTCACTGGTGTGTCAATAAAGTTTACAGCTGCACCCACTACAAACGTCACTGGAGCATCAACAACAACTGGTGAACTTACATCAGCCGTTGTTTGTGTGTCGACAACAAGTTACGAATCAACAACTACTGTTACTGCAGCACCCACTATAACCGTCACGGGTGTGTTGACAACAACATGTGAACCCACTATAAACTTTACTTGTGCACCAAAAACTACTGATGAACCCACTATGACCATCACTCGTGTGTCGACAGCAAGTGGTGAACCCCCTACATCCATCACTGGTGTGTCGACAACAACGTTTACAACTGTACCCATTACAAACGTAACTGGTGCATTGACAACAACTGGTGAACTTACTTCAACTGTCATTGGTGTGTCGTCAACAAGTTATGCATCAACAACTACTGTTACTGCAGCACCCACAACAACCGTGTCCACAACAACTGGTGAACCCACTACAACCGTGTCGACAACAACTGGTGAACCCACTACAACCGTTACTGGTGCACCGACAACAACTGGTGAACCCACTTCAACCGTTACTGGTGTGTCGACAACAACTGGTGAACCCACTGCAACCATCACCGGTGTGTTGACAACAACGGTTACAGCTGTACCCATTACAAACTTAACAGGTGCATTGACAACAACTGGAGAACTCACTTCAACCGTCACTGGGGTATTGACAAGAACTGGTGAACCCAGAACAACCGTCACTGGTGTGTCGACAACAACGGTTAGAGCCGCAGCCACTACAGCCCTCACTGGGGTGTCG
This sequence comes from Salmo trutta, assembly GCF_901001165.1. Classification (NCBI taxonomy): domain Eukaryota; kingdom Metazoa; phylum Chordata; class Actinopteri; order Salmoniformes; family Salmonidae; genus Salmo; species Salmo trutta. Next base: position 2,949,069 of record NC_042964.1, on the reverse strand, counting down.
ACAACAAGTGATGCATCAACAACTACATTTACTGCAGCACCCACTACAACCGTCATGGGTGTGTTGACGACAACTGGTGAACCAACTACAACGGTTACTGGTACTTTGACAACAACTGGTGAACCCAATACAACAGTAACTGGTTCATCGACAACTACTAGTGAACCCACGACAACGGTTACTGGTACTTTGACAACAACTGCTGAACCCACTACAACCGCCGATGGTGTGTCGACAACAACAGTTACAGCTGTACCCATTACAAACATAACTGGTGCATTGACAACAACTGAAGACCTCACTTCAACCGTCACTGGTGTGTCGACAACAACGTTTACAACTGTACCCATTACAAACGTAACTGGTGCATTGACAACAACTGGTGAACTTACTTCAACTGTCATTGGTGTGTCGTCAACAAGTTATGCATCAACAACTACTGTTACTGCAGCACCCACTACAACCGTGTTGACAACAACTGGTGAACCCACTGCAACCGTTACTGGTGCACCAACAACAACTGGTGAACCCAGAACAACCATTACTGGTGTGTCGGCAACAACTGGTGAACCCACTGCAACCATCACCGGTGTGTTGACAACAACGGTTACAGCTGTACCCATTACAAACTTAACAGGTGCATTGACAACAACTGGAGAACTCACTTCAACCGTCACTGGGGTATTGACAAGAACTGGTGAACCCAGAACAACCGTCACTGGTGTGTCGACAACAACGGTTAGAGCCGCAGCCACTACAGCCCTCACTGGGGTGTCGACAACAAGTGATGCATCAACAACTACATTTACTGCAGCACCCACTACAACTGTCATGGGTGTGTTGACGACAACTGGTGAACCAACTACAACGGTTACTGGTACTTTGACAACAACTGGTGAACCCAATACAACATTAACTGGTTCATCGACAACTACTAGTGAACCCACGACAACGGTTACTGGTACTTTGACAACAACTGCTGAACCCACTACAACCGTCGATGGTGTGTCGACAACAACTGGTGAACCCACTACAACCATCACTGGTGTGTTGACAACAACAGTTACAGCTGTACCCATTACAAACGTAACTGGTGCATTGACAACAACTGGTGAACTTACTTCAACTCTCATTGGTGTGTCGTCAACAAGTTATGCATCAACAACTACTGTTACTGCAGCACCCACAACAACCGTGTCGACAACAACTGGTGAACCCACTGCAACCGTGTCGACAACAACTGGTGAACTTACTTCAACTGTCATTGGTGTGTTATCAACAAGTTATGCATCAACAACTACTGTTACTGCAGCAACCACTACAACCATCACAGGTGTGTCGACAACAACTGTTGAACCCACTGCAACCGTTACTGGTGTGTCGGCAACAACTGGTGAACCCACTGCAACCATCACTGGTATGTCGACAACAACTGGTGAACCCCCTGCAACCATCACTGGTAAGTCGACAAAAGCTGGTGAACCCACTGCAACCATCACTGGTGTGTTGACAACAACAGTTACAGCTGTACCCATTACAAACGTAACTGGTGCATTGACAACAACTGAAGACCTCACTTCAACTGTCACTGGTGTGTCGACAACAACGTTTACAACTGTACCCATTACAAACGTAACTGGTGCATTGACAACAACTGGTGAACTTACTTCAACTCTCATTGGTGTGTCGTCAACAAGTTATGCATCAACAACTACTGTTACTGCAGCAACCACTACAACCATCACGGGTGTGTCAACAACAACTGGTGAATCCAGAACAACCATTACTGGTGTGTCGGCAACAACTGGTGAACCCACTGCAACCATCACCGGTGTGTTGACAACAACAGTTACAGCTGTACCCATTACAAACTTAACAGGTGCATTGACAACAACTGAAGACCTCACTTCAACCGTCACTGGGGTTACATCAACAACTACTGTTACTGCAGCACCCACTACAACCGTGTCGACAACAACTGCTGAACCCACTTCAACCGTCGATGGTGTGTTGATAACAAAGTTTACAGCTGCACCCACTACAAACATCACTGGAGCATCAACAACTGGTGAACTTACGTCAACTGTCACTGGTGTGTCGACAACAACTGGTGAACCCACTACAACCGTCACTGGTGTGTCGACAACAACTGGTGATCTCACTGCAACCGTCACCGGTGTGTCAACAATGAGTGGTGCATCAACAACTACTACTACAGCTGCACCCACTACAACTCTCACTGATGCATCAACAACAATGGTTACAGCTGTATCCATTTTAACCGTAACTGGTGCTTTGACAACAACGGTTAGAGCCGCAGTCACTACAGCCGTCACTGGTGCGTCGACACCAAGTGATGCACCAACAGCTACTGTTACTGCAGCACCCACTACAACCGTCATGGGTGTGTTGACAACAACTGGTGAACCAACTACAACATTAACTGGTTCATCGACAACTACTAATGAACCCACGACAACCGTTACTGGTCCATTGACAACATCTGGTGAACCCACTACCACAATCACTGGTGTGTCGACAACAACGGTTACAGCTGTACCCATCACATCAATACGTGGTGCATTGACAACTGGAGAACTCCCTTCAACCGTCACTGGTGGGTCGACAACAACAACAAATGACGTACATTTCAGCTGTTTTGCGTGCTCGTGCTCTGTAATACACCTGTTGTTAATGTGAGTGTTCTATATCAGAATGCCACAGTTCTTTGCGTTCTAATGCTGCTAACCCTGTGTTTGTAGCATCTACAGTGCCTTCGGAAAGTATTAAGACCTCTTGAATTTTTCCACATTTTGTTACATTACAGCCTCATTCTAAAACTGATTCAATTGTTTTTTGTTCCGTCATCAATCTACACACAATAATGACAGAGCAAAAACTGTTTTTTAGCAAATTTATAAAAATATTATAAACTGAAATATTACATTTACATACCGTAAGTATTCAGACCATTTTCTCAGTACTTTGTTGAAGCACCTTTGGCAGTGATTACAGCCTTGAGTCTTCTTGGGTATGATGCTACAAGCATTGCACACCTGTTTTTGGCGAGTTGTTCCCATTCTTCTCTGCAGATCCTCTCAAGCTCTGTCAGGTTGAATGGGGAGTGTCCTTGCACAGCTATTTTAAGGTCTCTCCAAAGATGTTCAAAAGGTTCAAGTCAGGGCTTTGGCTGGGCCACTTTATGAAACTTGTCCCGAAGCCACTCCTGCGTTGTCTTGACTGTGTGCTCAGGGTAATTGTCCTGTTGAAAAGTGAGCATTCTCCCCAGTCTGAGGTCCTGAGCGCTCTAGAGCAGGTTTTCATCAAGGATTTCTCTGTGCTTAATTCCTTTCATCTTTCCCTCAATCCTGACTAGTCTCCCAGTCCATGTCGCTGAACAACCCACACAGAATGATGCTGCCACCACCATGCTTCACCGTAGGGATGGTACCAGGTTTCCTACAGATGTGACGTTTGGCCTTCAATCCAAAGAGTTCATTCCTGGTTTCATCAGACCAGAGAATCTTGTTTCTCATGATCTGAGAGTCTTTAGGAGTCCAAGTGGGCTGTCATGTGCCTTTTACTGAGGAGTGGCTTCCGTCTGTTCCACACTTCTTCCATGTAAGAGGCACTGTGTTCTTGGGGATCTTAAATGCTGTCGACACAATTATGTAATGTTCAATCAATTGAATTTAGCACAGATGGACTCCAATCAAGTTGTAGAAATATCTCAAAGATGGGCAATTGAAAAATTATACACCTGAGCTCAATTTCGAGTCTCATAGCAAGGTTCCGAATACTTATATAAATAAGGTAATTCCGTTTTTTTTGTAATACAATTTTTAAACATTTCATAAAACATGCTTTCGCTTTGTCATTATGGGGTATTTTGTGAAGATTAATGAGGGAAAAAAAGTATTTAATCCATTTCAGAATAAGGCTGTAACTTACAAAATGTGGGAAAAGGTTAAGGGGTCTGAATTTCCAAATGTACTGTGTACTTTAGAAATGGTTTTCAGTTGAAGTGGTTCATGTGAAAGGATCAGGAAGCCTGTTTACAGGCTGCAGGAAGTGAATTACATTACGATGACTGTGTTATACTGCCACACAGCCTTAAAGAGATGTGTAAATTTCTATTTTATTTTTGAACTTAGCTGCTCCTGCAACAAGTACTGTTCCTCCTACAACTTCTGTTACAACCACTGTGGCTGGTACTACCACCACAACAACTGGAGAACCTGTTACTGTACCGGCTATCGTTCCTACAACTAGGCCCACAACTACAACCACTACATACGTGGCCCCCACAACTACAGTGTCAAGGACAACATCACCACTGTCAACAACTACTAGCACAGCTCCAACAACCACAACAACCAATGCACCAACCACTACTACAACACCTACTACTACTACTAGTACAACCACTACTACAACACCTACTACTACTACTAGTACAACAACAACTACAACTAAAACAACAACTGCACATCTCCAACCTGCTCCACTGGTGGTTTTCGTCATACAACAAGTGTTTGTAGAAGCTTTAAATGACCCTCAAAGTACACAATTCCAAGAACTTGCAGTAACTATTACTGCAGTGGTAAGCCCTAGAAACTCAGATTTTGTTTATATTGGGTGTATGACCATCAATAATGTATGGCGATTGTTGTAAAATCTATATTTTAAAGTACATATTTTATTTGTTCTAATCAGGTGACAATTAGTCTCCATCACTACAGATCTATTTATATTCCCCAATGTCTATCTTAAATAACTAGGGCTTAGCTATGTGGATTGGAACATATAGAAATGTTTTTGTTTGTGTTAAATCATTAAAATGTTCTCCTGTTTGTACCATTGCTTACAGTTTGATGTGATCTACAAAGCAAAATATGGGATCCTTTTCATCCGGACAATTGTTATTGGATTCAGGTAATATTCCATTATATTCCATTCTATTCTTTTAACCTTTGACATGCCACTGTTCATGACCTTTTATGACCTTTTTGCAGACCTATTTTCCGTTCTCGTATGGATGCAGAAACACAGGCGGAGGTCCAGCTAGTGTTCAATGAGACCTCCACTCAATCTGTCCCTGAGGTTACTGACATTAGCAACACACTGAAAGAGGCTGTGACCAATCCAAACATTACCTTTGGCAACCTCTCTGTGGATGTTACCACCATCATTGTTAAAGGTGAGTAAACCCAGATGGGTGAACGAAAACGATCTATACACACAGCAATTTCTCCAGTGTTGAATAAAATCTGAGTGCTACATTTAATGCTTACATATGTACATGTAGTTCAACTAATAATGTAACTACATTTTGCAGTAGCTTGGTGGTAGTTGCACTGAATTCATATCTAACTTGTCACAAACTTCGTCATCTGACGATAAGGAGAAATTACTGTCAGACCAATACGCAGCGGGTTGCGTGTTCCACATCATTTTATTAAGTTTGATGCACACGGAAAAACAATAAACTAGAACGACAGGAGACAGTTTCACAGGCTATAACTATACGTAGCAGTACGAAATAAAACAACCCACAAGAACCAGGTGACAAACACACTCCTAATATATAACTCCCAATCAGGAACAACAATAACCAGCTGTCCCTGATCGGGAGCCACACAGACCAACATAGAAACAGAAATACCAGAAAAACACATACACATGACTTCTGCCACGTCCTGACCAAAAATACTAAACAACTACTCCCTCTGCTGGTCAGGACGTGACATAACTAGTGTTTTCAGTAAGTTAATTACATTTCTTACCATTTAGTGGTGTGGTTAACTACTGGAACTACACTACTTTCTTTTGACAAATTGGGGGGAGGGGGAGGGAGGTGTCCAAACATCCGAAAAAAACAAGGTTCAAAAAGAAAAAGTAACCCTCTGTCGATCAAAGTGTAGCCAGAACTCTATTCCAGGTAAGGGTTAGGGCCCAGGTACCTGAGAGGATGGAACTGCTGCAGCAGCTATTTTTGTGAAGAATTATTACAAGACAACAAATAAGCAATACAAGCAGTACCTAGGGGGAGGAACCACACCAAAAAAGTATAAATATTTTAAAGAATAAATTAAGTGAAGAATCAAGAAAGAAAACACAGAACAGACAGTGTGCATATGTACACATACATATGGATGTAGGATCTTAATTTGAGCCAGTTTGCTACAGCAGGAAAATAATCCTCCAGCATCAAGAGATGTGAATTATTATGTGGCTTATAATTAGTCAACATTGTTTGTAGAGGTTGATACATCATTCGTAAAGGCAAATCCAGTCTGACATTTTACAGTTGCTAGCTCGAATAATTCTGGTTGTTGATCTTTCTAATTTACATACAATGCCTTCGGAAAGTATTCAGACCCCTTGACTTTATCCATATTTTGTTAAGTCACAGCCTTATTCTAAGTGGATTAAATCAAATAAATCCTCAGCAATCTACACACAATACCACATAATGACAATGTGAAAACAGTTTTTTCGACATTTTTGCAAATGTATTCAAATTAAAAACAGAATTACTTGTTTACATAAGTATTCAGCCTTTGTTATGAGACTCAAATTGTGCTCATGTGCATCCTGTTTCCATTGATCAGCCTTGATATGTTTCTACAACTTTTTAGGAGTCAACCTGTGGTAAATTCAATTGATTAGACATGACTTGGAAAGGCACACATTTGTCTATATCAGGTTCCACAGTTGACAGTGCAGGTCAGAGCAAAAACCAAGCCATGAGGTCAAAGGAATTGTCCGTATAGCTCCAAGATAGGATTGTGACAAGGCACAGATCTGGGGAAGGGTACCAAAACATTTCTGCAGCATTGAAGGTCCAGAATAACACAGTAGCCTCACCATTCTTAAAGTTCGGAAGCACCAAGACTCTTCCTAGAGCTATCCCCCTGCCAAACTGAGCAGTCAGGGGAGAAAGGCCTTGGTAAGGGACCAATAACCCGATGGTTACTCTGGCAGAGCTCCAGAGTTACTCCGTGGAGATGGGAGAACTTTCTAGAAGGACAACCATCTCTGCAGCACTCCACCAATCAGGCCTTTGTGGTAGAGTGGCAAGACGGAAGCCACTCCTCAGTAAATGGCACATGACAGCCCACTTGGAGTTTGCCAAAAGGCACCTGAAAACTCTCAGACCATGAGAAACAAGATTCTCTGGTCTGATGAAACCAAGATTGAACTATTTTGCCTGAATGCCAAGCGTCACGTCTGGAGAAAACCTCGCACCATCCCTACGGTGAAACACGGTGGTGGCAGCATCATGCTGTGCGTGTGTTTTTCAGAGGCAGGGACTGGGAGACTAGTCAGGATCAAGACAAAGACGAACGGAGCAAAATACAGAGAGATCCTTGATGAACACTTGCTCCAGAGCGCTCAGGATCTCAGACAGAGCTTGAAAGGTTCTGCAGAGAAGAATGGAAGAAACTCCCCAAATAGATGTGTGCCACGCTTGTAGCGTCATACCCAAGAAGAATCAAGGCTGTAATCGCTGTAAAAGGTGTTTCAACAAAGAACTGAGTTAAGGACCTAAATACTTATGTAAATGTGATATTTCATTTTGTAACGTTATTATAAATTAGCAAAAAATTCAAAATACCAGTTTTTTGCTTTGACATTATGGGGTATTGTGTGTAGATTGATGATGGAAATAAATAATCAGTTTTAGAATAATGCTGTAATGTAACAAAATTTGTAAAAAGTCAAGGAGTCTGAATACTTTCCTATGGTACTGTACGTATATAGACTTGTACAGCATAGACATGCATAGACAAACCATTAGCTTGTACAGTAACTTTTCTGCTCTTTTGTCTTCAAAGTGCCCACCACAAATGCCAACTCAACTGCAATGGTTACTCCTGTCATCACTACTTCCATCATCACAACCACAACCACTGAAACTACCGCTGTGGCACTCACTAAGGTGACTGTGGTCTTCAGGTCCAGAGGAGAGACATTTACCTCTGACCTATCAAACCCATCTTCTCAGGTCTTTCAAAGCCGAGCATTACTGATTAAAACTCAGGTGAGCCTCCCAAAACAATGAAGATGTGAATGTCCTAATGAGAGGTGTAGAATACAGTCACATAGTCAGCTTTTAATCAACAGGAGGTTGTTTGTTTTAAATTCATCTGTTTCTTGTTTTGCCTTCCAGCTTGAACCTTTCTATCGATCAGCTTTCACATCTTTCAACAGTTTGACTGTGACAGAATTCAGGTGATTTCTTTTGCGTTACATGTTGTATGTTCATTTAAATTGATCTCACTTTCTATCTAACATGTTATCTCTCATTTGTTCCCAGTTCTGGATCCATCATCAATACTATGAATTTAGCGTTCAGCTCCTCCTCCGTCCCAAATTCCAAGGAGATTGGCACTGTTTTGATAAATGCTGCCCAAAACATCACAGCTTTCAACATTGAACCCTCCTCAGTGACAGTCAACGGCACAGGTAAACACATTTATTTATTTCATTGTATTCTATTATCAGTTCAATAAATATTTTGTCTGACATATATTTTGTTCACCATTGTATCATATGCCATTATCTCTACATGAATCAATAATTTATCAGTTGCGTTCCAGTTGTATTTAGCAAATCAGCTGTCTAACTAATCACATTACAGGGCAAAAAACACTCATCCTATTTTCATTTGATCATGTTTCCTTTTTCTCTTTCCATCCCAGCTGTGACATCAAGTGGAGTAAGCAGCAAGACCAGTCTCGTCACAGCATTCTTTCTGGTCGTTCTGTCTCTGCTACTGTCAAACCAGCATTAGTCTCAGTGGTAACGCCCACTTGGTAGTCATATTTTCACTTTGAGAACTTCCCACACATTCCAACCCCTACACAAATTCCACCCATGATTTGACTAGTCTCCAAAAATGAAATGAAGTCTTGTAAGCTGACATAAGATACAGTCTATGTGGCAGTTGAACACAATGATGTGATATAATTACTGCCTATTCAATCAAAATGTGTAAGTGCATGGGTTTCCATCTTAAGTCAATGTTATTTCTATGCAGTGACAAAGCATGTTTGATTTAATATGCACTTATTTTTGATTCACTCTGTTGCTGATATGAACTAAAACATTGATTTACTTTCTTGCTGATATGAACTAAAACGTTGATTCACTCTGTTACTGATATGAACAACAACATTTAGTCACTGTTGCTGATATGAACAAAAACATTTAGTCACTCTGTTGCTGATATAAACTAATGAGAGCAATATTATATTTCATATTTTGACTTAACCAGTGAAACCTGGATAACTGATTTAAATAAGGCCCTTTGGAGCAAAATGTTCAACGATTTAAACAATTATGAATGAAGTCTTCATCATGTATCTGTTTTACCATATAATGCAATTCTGTTATCAATTGTCCTGATATTGTGCCAGTGTAAGGTTGTCTGCTTTTTCTGGAGGTATACAATTTTTAATATATGTCTTTCTCTCGTGAAGATTCAGGCCATTGTATTGTTTACTATTTGTTGACTAAATGAGTGGATTGGATGACAAGGTAAAGTATGGCTCCAATTGTGATGTTTATCTGACTATCTGGCTTTACAATACTGGAACAACAAGACTACACTAGATCAGTCCAACACATCCACGTGTTACACAGTGAGGGAGTGTTATGCCCCACTGGTCTAGACAGCAGTTAGTTTGTTGGTGCAATATTCGCTCTCCCAGAGATCGAGCTTTGATTGGATCTCACATGCGAGATATTTGCTTGCAAAATGCTCCTCACTTCCTAATCAGTTCGCCTCGCCCCAACTAGATATAGACAAACAGGTAGCTAGTTCATGATTCATTTCATTTGAAAAGTGGATACCAGCGTAGCATGCCACTTTGAAGTTGCAGCCCCTTCATTATCAATGCAACGTGCCGAAAACATCAATGAGCCTTCCCAGACTCTGGAGTAAAACAGATGTGTATCTTTCGCCAGACAAACACTAGATGCCATTCCACAATAATGGTTCAGATTAACCGATGACTGTAGATGTAAAGAGTATGATATCTCGGAAAAACTAAACTCGTCAAGAGTGTTATGACAGGAAACATCTTGTCTGTTATTTCCTTGTATTTAATAGGATTCTACTGTGTGTGTGTGTGTGTGTGTGTGTGTGTGTGTGTGTGTGTGTGTGTGTGTGTGTGTGTGTGTGTGTGTATTAGGTACTGAACCTGTTATCATATAATGTGTCCGTAGTATTTAAACTACTGTTCAAAAGTTTGTCACTTAGAAATGTAATTGTTTTTCAAAGAAAAGCTATTTTTTCGTCCATTAAAATAACATCAAATTGATCAGAAATACAGTGTAGACATTGTTATTGTTGTAAATAACTATTGTAGCTGGAAACGGCAGATTTTTTATGGAATATCTACATAAACGTACAGAGGCCCAATATCAGCAACCATCACTCCTGTGTTCCAATGGCACGTTGTGTTAGCTAATCCAAGTTTATCACTTTAAAAGGCTAATTGATCATTAGAAAATCATTTTGTAATTATATTAGCACAGCTGAAAACTGTTGTTCCTGATTAAAGAAGCAATAAAACTGGCTTTCTTTAGACTAGTTGTATATCTCGAGCATCAACATTTGTGGGTTCGATTACAGGCTCAAAATGGCCAGAAACAAAGACTTTCTTCTGAAACTTGTCAGTATATTCTTATTCTGAGAAATGAAGGCTATTCCATGCGAGAAATTGCCAAGAAACTGAAATCTGGTACAACGCTGTGTACCACTCCCTTCACAGAACAGTGCAAAATGGCTCTAACCAGAATAGAAAGAGGAGTGGGAGGCTCCGTTGCACAACTGAGCAAGAGGACAAGTACATTAGAGTGCCTAGTTTGAGAAACAGATGCCTCACGAGTCCTCAACTGGCAGCTTCATGAAATAGTACCCGCAAAACCCCAGACTCAACGTCAACATTGAAGAGGCGACTCCAGGATGCCGGCCTTCTAGGCAGAGTTGCAAAGAAAAATCCATATCTCAGACTGGCCAATAAAAATAAAAGATTAAGATGGGCAAAAGAACACAGACACTGGACAGAGGAATTCAATGAATTTCATTGACTGGGAGTCTACAAACCAGGGGCCTCATTTATGTTCTTAGATTGATACTTGAACTTAGTCGTAAGATCATTTCCGACGGTGTGCTTAAGTTCGATTCATAAAAGATACTGAGCATAAAAACTTTGCTTATGCAGATTCTAATAAGCCCGTTTGTAATTTCGCACCTGTGATCTATAAATCTCAAAATAACCTTCATTGACAGCACCTGAACATGCCTTACAGTCAGAGATTTCCCCTTACAGAATGCTAGCACAAATGAGGGTTTAGTCAGGAATAGCCATGGACCAAAAGAGAAAAGCAAACTTTTTGGAAGATGAGATCACGGCGATGGTAGAGGAGATTGAAGACCGGCAACACGTATTATTCGGTGAACTAAGTAGTGGGTTGACAAACAAAGCCAAACAGGTAGCTTGGGAGTGTGTCGCTGCTGCAGTGAATGAGGTGGGGCAGCAAGAGCGAACTGTGGCTGACGTGAAAAAGAAATGTTCTGTCCTTAAACAGCAAGGGAAAACAATAGCCCTACATAACCAGCAGGAAAATCACTTACGTCAAGTCTAGACTTTGCGTAGAGATAAGATCATTTCCACGTCAAAGAAAGGTTTTATAAATACCTACTTATATACGGTTTTCTGCGTATCATACGTAAGATCAAAATTGATCGTAAAGCCGTTTTATAAATGAGGCCCTGAGGAGTATACTAGTAAGTAATGAGATAAAGATGTTAATGAACTTTGGTCAATTCCGAACTCAACTCAGGATAACCGTTGACACGAAGGTGGCTCACCTTTCAGGTAAACCAAAGATGGCTATATTGACAGGCTAATAGAAGAAAGGCTGCACTTCTAATAGCCTATTTGCACCAATAGCCTGAATTTTCAGGATAACTTGTTTTTTCCTTTTGATTTAGGCCAAAAAAATCTAAAGGTGGCACTGAGTCGTCCATGGATTGCGGTTTTTAGCATTGTCTCATTGAATTCGACTCACTGGGCTGTCCACGCAAGGTATGCACACAACAATACAGGCCTGGCTTGAGTTAGTGACATGTGTTGGATCAATATCCTCCTTTGTAGCATGGTTGGAGCCTGAGTTGGAAAGTGAAGCTAACTAGCTAGCGTCATAGTATAGGTCTACTGCTCTGGTTTCCCTGGTCAAAATCAGACACAGCCATGCAGGAATTTAGTTTGATAACCTGAAATCCACTGTCCATCACAGCCATCCACGGTTTATACATAACCCAAACTCCATAGCCCTCCTCCTCTATACTGAAATGTCATTGTAACCAATGTTCCCACAACAACAAAAAAATCAGGTCTGTTGAGTGCAAACTTGGATGTTGTGAAAATTCTATGCAACTTCCAGAGTGCGTTTATTGTGAACACTGAGGCTGTACCCGCTTTAAGTTTTAACAGTGGCCAAGTAGGCACATGTGGAGAAAATGCATCCCATAATATTTTAACATGGAAATAGCTGTTCTATCATTCAGCACGCAGTACAGTAGCAGCCAATGTGTTGTGTTCAATGTAGGCCTACATTCTATTAGATAAAAAAAAACATGTACTGTAGGCTTGACATTAACCTGTTTATCCACTTGTCCTTCAGACATGGAGGCGACTGAAAATGTTGTTGTCATGTTTGATGCAAGAGATCACTTTACAAAATAAAATGCATTATTTTCCCATACCATTATTACAGAGAATCAGACAAATTATTTTACCCTCTGCCTATTGCTTCTTAGCTTATTCAAGCCTGTCTCAATATACACCACTGCCCTTTCAAGACAAAAGTAAAAAGATCTTTAACTTACTCTCTTTTCAAAGATGTCCAGAAAAGTATACGTTTTGTGCTCTTATAGGAAGCAATCACTCCCCTATTGCTAACTACAAATGATCTAAAACTGGGCTAATAACTCACTAACTAGCAAAGGATATGAACAAAATGTGCACACGTGGCTACATGCAGCTCTCACTTTGATCTCAAAGCAAGCGCATCTACTCATGACCGCTCATGCTGCAAACATAGTCCAGTTCAAAGTAAATGACACAGATTCATATATGGCAATGGTCTATTTACATATAGGCCTATTGCAGCTCTGATTGGTTATGCCACACCAGTCTGTGTAGAGCAGGCCTGGGGAACTCCAGTCCTCGGGGGGCTGATTGGTGTCACACTTTTGCCCCAACCCCAGCTAACACACCAGACTCCAGTAATCAACTAATCATGATCTTCAGTAAAACATGCAATTAGTTTAAATCAAGTGTGTTTGCTAGGGATGGGGGGAAAGTGTGACACCAATCTGGTCCCCGAGGACTGGAATTGCCCAGGCCTGGTGTAGAGTACGGGTTGATTCTTGAGTGTCAATGAAATGTAATCCTACTCCAATGTTTTCTGCCAACAACAAAATCTCTTGCATAGTTTGTTTTGTTTTGGTATGTTGCATTGAAAGTGGCTAATATTGAGTTGATTCATTACAATTGCCACAGTAAAGGGAAACGTTGCTAGTGTTAACAGGGAAAACTCTAGAACAGTGGTCACCAACCTTTTCTGAGTCAAGATCACTTTCTGAGTCAAAATGCAAGCGGAGATGTACCGCTCAGATTATTTTGACATGACTTAAAAAAACGTAATCCTATGCAATATTAACCAATTAAAAACAGTACTGTAGCAATGAGGTTTGTGCAGTAAGCTATATGCCCAATACATTGTCACTGCATAATTGCTTTGCTTGAATTACCCTGCCAATGCATTGTTGTTTGGGCTATTTGATATATATTTTGTACATTTCAAAATTTGAAGTAAGCTATATGATCCCAATGGTAATAGATCCGTTGTTGTATTACTTGTGAGGCACAGCTGTGTGAGCATACATTTAAAAACGTAAACATGAAATCACTCATAAAAACAGCATCTCTTTGCTGTCTTCGTTGACTGTATCTCTCTAGTCATGGTTTTAAAGGTTTTGAATTCTCACAGTTTCAACTTTGCTGTACCTTTCTTTTATGCCTGCTACATTACTAGGTAATCTATTGGCCAACGGTAGGCGTATAGTGCACTTGATTTGCTCTCCGGGCCCGCCGGGAAGGCAGAGTTTGTACATTCAGATACATGAAATGGTTCAAAATGGCAACAGTTCGCTTACCCGGCGCGCATGGCAGCTGAATCGGGTGCATCTACCACCAACAGCGTGAGACAAATTTAAAAAAAGGAACACAAGGCCCTATCATTGGGTTTTTACAGAAATGTTTGGCGATCGATTAGAAATGCCTTGGAGATCGTCGAGTCGGTTGGTGACCACTGCTCTAGAAATTTGAGTCAAGTTCAATCTCGTGATTCTCTCCATGGGCTGATGTTTCTTCTGCGCAGCACTCCCAGGGAAGCTGCTTGGCAGTCTCTGGGCCACTGCGTGCTCACACACTTACACAGCTTAGAGGGAACATTGATTGCAACCCAAGTCTAAACTCCACAGCCCTCCACGGGATTATGCTGAAATGCCATTGTAACCAAAGCCTAAAGGACAGAACTTTATAAACATAATTGTAAAGCAAACTTAAATATTCTATTCAAGTGAGAGAGACTGTCATTTCTTCAAACAATCATCTTTATTCAATCTCTATTTATTATTGCAATAATGAAACCATCGAACCCACACTCTAAAGTGTGGTAACTGATAATGACAAATCTGATTTTATATACGTAGGACCTAAAAATGCCTAGTCAGCGCTGGTTCCAGTACTCCCATAAGCCACCTTGGTTATCTACACAGGATGTTGTTTTACCCTCTTAGTTTCCCAGATGCCAGGAAGATGAGACAATGAGAGATTGTTCTAAACTCCTCCAGGCTATCTCTATCTCGGGTCACACACCACATCTTGTCTATGGAATGTCAGCAAACCCATTTCCTTGACCATACGCCCAGACTAAATGCAGGAAGCTAGATTGGAAACGATTTCTTTACAGAAACACAGAATTAAAAAGAATAGAAATGTCTTCCTAATTGTTAAGTATTAATTGCTAACTATTAAAATCAAACAAATCAGGTAAATTCACAATTGTTCTACCACATTGTGCATACTGTTAAGCTTGTATGAGCTATGTTAAAGAAAAAGGGGATACCAAGTCAGTTGCACAACTAAATGCCTTCAACTGAAATGTGTCTCCCGCATTTAACCCAACCACTCTGAATCAAAGATATGTTATCAGCTATGTTCTTTTTATTTAACTTGGCAAGTCAGTTAAGAACAAATTCTTATTTACAATGATGGCCTAGGTTAACTGCCTTGTTCAGGATGACAGATTTTTACCTTGTCAGGTCGGGGATTCAATCTAACAACCTTGCGGTTACAGGCCCAACACTCTAACCACTAGCCTACCTGCCACCCCAGGATATGTTATGAGCTATGTTAAGATATGTTATCAGCTATGTTACTATATTTTATGGGCTATGTTAAGTTATCAGCTATGTTAAGATATGTTATCAGCTATGTTAAGATATGTTATCAGCTATGTTAAGATATGTTATCAGCTATGTTAAGATATATTATGAGCGCTCTGCAGCAGGTTTTCATCAAGGATCTCTCTGTACTTCTCTCCATTCATCTTTCCCTTGATCCTGACTAGTCTCCCAGTCCCTAACGCTGAAATACATCCAAACAGCATGATGCTGCCACCACCATGCTTCAGCGTAGGATTGGTATTCGCCAGGTGATGAGCGGTGCCTGGTTTCCTCCAGACGTAACGCTTGACATTCAAGCCAAATAGTTAAATCTTGGTTTCAGCACACCAGAGACCTCATGGTCTAAGAGTCCTTTAGGTGCCTTTTGGCTGAGGAGTGGCTTTCGTCTGGCCTCTCTTCCATAAAGACCTAATTGTTGCAGTGCTAGGGAGATGGTTGTCCTTCTGAAAGGTTTTCCCATCTCCACAGAGGAACTCTGGAGATCTGTCAGAGTGACCATCGGGTTCTTGATCACCTCCCTGACCAAGGCCAATCTCCCCCGACTGCTCAGTTTGGCTGGGTGGCCAGCTCTAGGAAGAGTCTTGGAGGTTCCAATCTTCATCCATTTAAGAATGATGGAGGCAACTGTTTTCTTGGGGACCTCCAATGCTGCAGACATTTTTTGGTACCCTTCCCTAGATCTGTGCCTCGACACTATCCTGTCTCGGACATTTCCTTGGACCTCTTGGCTTGGTTTTTGCTCCGACATGAACTGTGGAAACAGTGGAAACAGGATGCAACAGAGCTCAATTTTGAGTCTCATAGCATAGGGTCTGAATACTTATGTACATAAGGTATTGAACGGGAATTGTAATGTTTGTGCTTTTCTTATAACACATTTCTGTGTTCTATTCATGTGCTGTTCTATAAATCAATTTCTGTGTTCATACAAGTGGCTGACTGACAGAATCCTCAATATCAGTAGCTGCAATCAGAATCCTCCTCCTCCACCACCACTAGTACTAGACCAAAGATGTTACTCATCCTGTATCCTCCTTCTCCTCCACCACTACTACTACTACTACTACTACTACTACTACTACTACTACTACTAGACCAAAGATGTCACTCATCCTGTATCCTCCTCCTCCACCACTACTACTACTACTACTACTACTACTACTACTAGTAGTAGTACTACTACTACTAGGCCAAAGATGTTACTCATCCTGTATCTTCCTCCTCCTCCACTACTACTACTACCACTACTACTACTAGTAGTACTACTACTACTAGGCCAAAGATGTTACTCATCCTGCATCCTCCTCCTCCACCACCACTACTACTACTACTACTACTACTACTACTTACTACTAGACCAAAGATGTCACTCATCCTGTATCCTCCTCCTCCACCACTACTACTACTAGACCAAAGATGTCACTCATCCTGTATCCTCCTCCTCCACCACTACTACTACTAGACCAAAGATGTTACTCATCCTGTATCCTCTTCCACTACTACTACTACTACTACTACTACTAGACCAAAGATGTTACTCATCCTGCATCCTCCTCCACCACCACCACTACTACCACTACCACTACTACTACTACTACTACTACTCCTAGACCAAAGATGTTACTCATCCTGTATCCTCCTCCACCACCACTACTACTACTACTACTACTACTACTACTACTACTACTACTACTACTACTACTACTACTACTAGACCAAAGATGTTACTGATCCTGTATCCTCTTCCACCACTACTGCTACTAGACCAAAGCTGTTGCGCATCCTGTATCCTCTTCCACTACTACTACTACTACTACTACTACTACTACTAGACCAAAGATGTTGCTCATCCTGTATCCTCCACCACCACCACTACTACTACTACTACTACTACTACTAGACCAAAGATTTTACTCATCCTATATCCTCCTCCTCCACCACTACTACTACTACTACTACTACTACTACTACTACTACTACTAGACCAAAGATTTTACTCATCCTATATCCTCCTCCTCCACCACTACTACTACTACTACTACTACTACTACTACTACTACTAGACCAAAGATTTTACTCATCCTATATCCTCCTCCTCCACCACTACTACTACTAGACTAAAGATGTTACTCATCCTGTATCCTCCTCCTCCACCACCAGCAGATGCTCTCATAACCCCACTTTCTCTATCTTATGGGCAGCATCAATCTCCTCCCAAGTCAGAGATTAACTTTTGCATTGGCAACTACAGGTGTCCAAATATCCACTATAACATGTTGTATTTATTATGGATCCTCAAGAGCTGCTGCCAAGACAGTTTATAAAATTTTGAAAACATACAATTCTGTTAACTTCATGAAAGACATAAGACAACATTCCAATTTACAATATAATTTAAAAGCAGTATATCCTTTTCAATCATATTTTCTATAAATTGTCATCAACATTTAGCACACAGACAACAAGAGAAGGATTCCTTACACCCCAATTGTTGGATATTGTCACGACTCCCACCGAAATTGTTTCCTCTCCTTGTTCATGCGGTGTTCGGTGGTTGGCATCACCGGTCTTCTAGACATCGTCGATCCACTTTTCATTTTCCATTTGTTTTGTCTTGTTTTCTTACACACTTGGTTTCCATTTCCCTCATTAATTGTTGTATATTTACCCCTCTGATCCCCCCATGTCCTTGTGTGGAATTGTTTGTTTGTAAGTGCTTGTACTCTATGTTACTGGTGCGCGTCGGGTTTTGTACCCATGTAGGTTTTTCTTGTATTGCCGTAGGTTTTGTATTAAACTGCACCGGCTATTTCCTATTTCTGCTCTCCTGCATCTGACTTTACTGCCACCAGTTCCGCAACCCTTACAGATATGATAGTCCCTAAAAACACATCAATGAATTCAGACCCTGGGAATTTAGCAACAGACACTACCATCCATATCTACAACCTCTGCTATAAATTACTGATATCTTGTATTGGGATCTGAAGCTGTCACCGTAGTAATGTGTAATGGTATTGTGGATTTTTCAGAAGTCAACTATAGATTTGATCAACTCAAAGTCCAAAACTGAAGCCTCTGTGAACACATAAAAAATACAGTCTCCAACATTTTTTGGTATTTGGTATTTTATTAGGATCCCTAGTAGCTGTTGCAAAAGCAGCAGCTACTCTTCCTGGGGTTCACACAGAAAACCAGAAACATGACATAATACAGAACATTAATAGACAAGAACAGCTCGAGTTAGGAACCCCATAGATTTTGTTTAAAGGCACACGTAGCCTACATATCAATACATACACACAAACTATCTAGGTCAAATAGGGGAGAGGCGTTGTGCCATGAGGTGTTTTTTGAAACCACGGTTGCTGTTAATTTGAGCAATATGAGATGGAACGGAATTCCATGCAATAATGGCTCTATATAATACTGTTTCCTTTCTGGAATTTGTTCTGGATTCAGGGACTGTGAAAAGTCATGTCTTGTGGGGTAAGTGTGTGTGTCAGAGCTGTGTGTAAGTTGACCATGCAGCCAATATGGGATTTAACACATTCATGTTTTGTTTTATATAATATATTTTTTTGACAACATTAATATTTCTTGTAAAAAGAAGAAGTGATGCAGTCAGTCTTTCCTCAACTCTTAGCCAAGAGAGACTGGCATGCACAGTTTTTATATCAGCCACCTGATTACATTGAAGAGCAAGACGTGCCGCTCTGTTCTGGGCCAGCTGCAGCTTAACTAGATCTTTCCTTGCAGCACTGGACTGGACAATAATCAAGATTAGACAAAACTAGTGCATTCAGAACTTGATGTTTGGAGTGTGGTGTAAAAAAATCAGAGCATCTCTTTATGACGGATAGATCTCTCCCCATCTTTACAACCATTGAATCTATATGTTTTGACCATGACAGTTTACAATCTAAGGTAATACCAAGTAATTTAGTCTCCTCAACTTGTTCAACAGCCACACAATTCATTACCAGATTCAGCTGAGGTCTAGAACTTAGGGAATGATTTGTACCGAATACAATGCTCTTAGTTTTAGAGATGTTCAGGACCAGTTTATTACTGGCCACCCATTCCAAAACAGACTGCAACTCCTTGTTAAGGGTTTCAGAGACTTCATTAGCTGTGGTTGCTGATGCGTATATGGTTGACTCATCAGCATACAAGGACACACAAACCTTGTATGACATATTTACATTTTTGACTTTAGAGAAGGTTCCACTAAAGAAGACCCTTTGAGTTATATTAGATAGAAAGCTCTGAATCCACGATATGGCAGAGGTCGAAAAGCCGTAACATATCAAATCAAATCAAATTTATTTATATAGCCCTTCGTACATCAGCTGAAATCTCAAAGTGCTGTACAGAAACCCAGCCTAAAACCCCAAACAGCAAGCAATGCATGTGAAAGAAGCACGGTGGCTGGGAAAAACTCCCTAGGAAAAACTCCTGAGAAAGGCCAAAAACCTAGGAAGAAACCTAGAGAGGAACCAGGCTATGAGGGGTGGCCAGTCCTCTTCTGGCTGTGCCGGGTGGATATTATAACAGAACATGGTCAAGATGTTAAAATGTTCGTAAATGACCAGCATGGTCAAATAATAATAATCATAGTAATTGTCGAGGGTGCAACAAGCACGTCCGGTGAACAGGTCAGGGTTCCGTAGCCGCAGGCAGAACAGTTGAAACTGGAGCAGCAGCATGGCCAGGTGGACTGGGGACAGCAAGGAGTCATCATGCCAGGTAGTCCTGAGGCATGGTCCTAGGGCTCAGGTCCACCGAGAGAAAGAAAGAAAGAGAGAAAGAGAGAATTAGAGAGAGCATATTTACATTCACACAGGACACCGGATAAGACAAGAGAATACTCCAGATGTAACAGACTGACCCTAGCCCCCCGACACATAAACTACTGCAGCATAAATACTGGAGGCTGAGACAGGAGGGATCAGAAGACACTGTGGCCCCATCCGATGATACCCCCGGACAGGGCCAAACAGGCAGGATATAACCCCACCCACTTTGCCAAAGCACAGCCCCCACACCACTAGAGGGATATCTACAACCACCAACTTACCGTCCGAAGACAAGGCCGAGTATAGCCCACAAAGATGTCCGCCACGGCACAACCCAAGGGGGAGGCGCCAACCCAGACAGGAAGACCACGTCAGTGGCTCAACCTACTCAAGTGACGCACCCCTCCCATGGACGGCATGGAAGAACACCAGTAAGTCAGTGACTCAGCCCCTGTAAAAGGGTTAGAGGCAGAGAATCCCAGTGGGAAGAGGGGAACCGACAAGGCAGAGACAGCAAGGGCGGTTCGTTGCTCCAGCCTTTCCGTTCACCTTCACACTCCTGGGCCAGACTATACTTAATCATAGGACCTACTGAAGAGATAAGTCTTCAGTAAAGACTTAAAGGTTGAGACTGAGTCTGCGTCTCTCACATGGGTAGGCAGACCATTCCATAAAAATGGAGCTCTATAGGAGAAAGCCCTACCTCCAGCCGTTTGCTTAGAAATTCTAGGGACAATTAGGAGGCCTGCGTCTTGTGACCGTAGCGTACGTGTAGGTATGTACGGCAGGACCAAATCGGAAAGATAGGTAGGAGCAAGCCCATGTAATGCTTTGTAGGTTAGCAGTAAAACCTTGAAATCAGCCCTTGCCTTAACAGGAAGCCAGTGTAGGGAGGCTAGCACTGGAGTAATATGATCAAATTTTTTGGTTCTAGTCAGGATTCTAGCAGCCGTATTTAGCACTAACTGAAGTTTGTTTAGTGCTTTATCCGGGTAGCCGGAAAGTAGAGCATTGCAGTAGTCGAGCCTAGAAGTAACAAAAGCATGGATTAATTTTTCTGCGTCAATTTTGGACAGAAAGTTTCTGATTTTTGCAATGTTACGTAGATGGAAAAAAGCTGTCCTTGAAGCAGTCTTGATATGTTCTTCAAAAGAGAGATCAGGGTCCAGAGTAACGCCGAGGTCCTTCACAGTTTTATTTGAGACGACTGTACAACCATCCAGATTAATTGTCAGATTCAACAGAAGATCTCTTTGTTTCTTGGGACCTAGGACAAGCATCTCTGTTTTGTCCGAGTTTAAAAGTAGAAAATTTGCAGCCATCCACTTCCTTATGTCTGAAACACAGGCTTCTAGCTAGGGCAATTTTGGGGCTTCACCATGTTTCATTGAAATGTACAGCTGTGTGTCGTCCGCATAGCAGTGAAATTTAACATTATGTTTTCGAATGACATCCCCAAGAGGTAAAATATATAGTGAAAACAATAGTGGTCCTAGAACGGAACCTTGAGGAACACCGAAATTTACAATTGATTTGTCAGAGGACGAACCATTCACAGAGACAAACTGATATCTTTCCGACAGATAAGATCTAAACCAGGCCAGAACTTGTCCATGTAGACCAATTTGGGTTTCCAATCTCTCCAAAAGAATGTGGTGATCGATGGTATCAAAAGCGGCACTAAGATCTAGGAGCATGAGGACAGATGCAGAGCCTCGGTCTGACGTCATTAAAAGGTAATTTACCACCTTCACAAGTGCAGTCTCAGTGCTATGATGGGGTCTAAAACCAGACTGAAGCGTTTCGTATACATTGTTTGTCTTCAGGAAGGCAGTGAGTTGCTGCGCAACAACTTTTTCTAAAATTTTTGAGAGGAATGGAAGATTCGATATAGGCCGATAGTTTTTTATAATTTCTGGGTCAAGATTCGGCTTTTTCAAGAGAGGCTTTATTACTGCCACTTTTAGTGAGCTTGGTACACATCCGGTGGATAGAGAGCCGTTTATTATGTTCAACATAGGAGGGCCAAGCACAGGAAGCAGCTCTTTCAGTAGTTTAGTTGGAATAGGGTCCAGTATGCAGCTTGAGGGTTTGGAGGCCATGATTATTTTCATCATTATGTCAAGAGATATAGTACTAAAACACTTTAGTATCTCCCTTGATCCTAGATCCTGGCAGAGTTGTGCAGACTCTGGACAATGAAGCCCTGGAGGAATACCCAGATTTAAAGAGGAGTCAGGTTATGGTCAATAACAACAGGTTATGGTCAATAATATCAACGGCTGCACTGAAATCTAACAGTACAGCAACCACAGTCTTCTTCTTATCAATTTCTTTCAACCATTCATCAGTCATTTGTGTCAGTGCAGTACATGTTGAGTGCCTTTCTCTATCAACATGCTGAAAGTCTGTTGTTCATTTGTTTTCAGAGAAATAGCATTATATTTGGCCAAACTGGCAGCAAGCTTATCGGTCTGCTGTTAGAACCAGTAAAGGCTGCTTTACCACTCTTGGTTAGCGGAATTACTTTTGTTTCCTTCCGGGACTCAGGACAAAGACATTCCTCTAGGCTCAGATTTAAAGTATGACAGATAGGAGTGGCTATAGAGTCAGCAACCATCCTCAGTATCTTTCCATCTAAGTTGTCAATGCCAGGAGGTTTGTCATTATTGATCGATAACAATAATTGTTCCACCTCTCCCACACTAACTTTACAAAATTCAAACCTGCGATGCTTTTCTTTCATTATTTTATTTTTTATGCATGAATACGACGGCTCACTGTTCGTTGTTGGCATTTCCTGCCTACGTTTTCCCACTTTGTCAATGAAGTAATCATTAAAATAATTGCCATCATCAAATGGTTTTGTGATGAATAAGCCTTCTGATTCAATGAAAGATGGAGTTGAATTTGTCTTTCTGCCCATTATTTCATTTAAAGTACACCAAAGTTTTGTTTCCATCGTTCTTTATATCATTGAATCTAGATTCATAATACAGTTTCTTCTTCTTTTTGTTGAGTTTAGTCACATAATTTCTCAATTTGCAGTAAGTTAGCCAGTCAGATGTGCAGCCAGATTTATTAGCCACTCCTTTTGCCCCCTCTCTTTGAACAGTACAGTTTTTCAATTCCACATCAATCCATGGAGAGAACTTGTTCTCAACTAGCCTACCTGGTTAAATAAAGGTGAAATAAAATAAAAAAATAAATGGAGCCTTAACAGTCAGTATCTTAACAGGTGCATGTTTATCAATAATGTTTATTAATAAATTCATCAAGTACAGCGTCTGGATGCTCCTTATTAATCACATCAGAAAAACAAATATTTTTAACATCATCCACATAAGAGTCACAGCTAAATCTTTTGTATGATCTCTTTTACACTATTTTAGGCCCAGCTGTTGGAACTTTGGCTTTCCTAGATATAGCCAATATATTGTGGTCACTGTATCCAATGGGTACAGATACAGCTTTAGAACAAAGTTCTACAGTATTAGTAAAAATGTTATTGATACATGTGGATCAAGGAAATGATTGCGGACTACAGGAAAAGTAGGACGAGAACGCCCCCATTCTCATTGACGGGGCTGTAGTGGAGCAGGTTGAGAGCTTCAAGTTCCTTGGTGTCTACATCACCAACAAACTAACATGGTCCAAGCACACCAAGACAGTCATGAAGAGGGCACGACAAAACCTATTCCCCCTCAGAAGACTGAAAAGATTTGGCATGGGTCCTCAGATCCTCAAAAGGTTCAACAGCTGCACCATCGGGAGCATCCTGGCTGGTTGCATCACTGCCTGGTATGGCAACTGCTCGGCCTCCGACCGCAAGGCACTACAGAGGGTAGTTTGTACGGCCCAGTACATCACTGGGACCAAGTTTCCTGCCATCCAGGAACTCTATACCAGGCGGTGTCAGAGGATGTTAGGGTTCCCGAGTGGCGCAGTGGTCTGAGGCACTGCATCTCAGTGCTAGAGGTGTCACAACAGACCCTGGTTAGACTCCAGGCTGTATCACAACTGGTCGTCATCGGGTGTCCCATAGCGCAGAGCACAATTGGCCCAGCGTCGTTAGGGTTTGGATAGAAAACACTCTGAAGTTTCTAAAACTGTTTGAATGGTGTCTGTGAGTATAACAGAACTCTTATGGCAGGCCAAAACCTGAGAAGACTCCATACTGGAAGTGCCCTGTCTGACAATTTGTTGTCCTTCTGTTGCATCTCTATCGAAAATACAGCATCTGTGCTGTAACGTGACACTTTCTAAGGCTCCCATTGGCTCTCTAAAGCCGCCAGAAAGTGGAATGGGTGTCTGCTGTCTCTGGGCGAAGAACAGCAGGAGAATTTGTGAGTGGTCAGCCTGGGGACAGTGACACTGGAGATGCGCGTTCATGAGAATTCTAAAAAAAAATATTTCAGCCTTTGAATGAATACAACATTGCCCGGTTGGAATATTATCGCTATTTTACGAGAAAAATAGCATACAAATTGATTTTAAACAGCATTTGACATGCTTCTAAGTACGGTAATGGAATATTTTGATTTTTTTTGTCACGAAATGCGCTCGAGCGTCACCCTTCGGATAGTGACCTGAACGCACAAACAAAATGGAGCTATTGAATATAACTATGGATTATTTGGAACCAAAACAGCATTTGTTGTTGAAGTAGAAGTCCTGGGAGTGCATTCTGACGAAGAACAGCAAAGGTAATCCGATTTTTCTAATAGTAATTCTGAGTTTAGGTTGTCCCAAACTTGGTGGGTGTCAAAATAGCTAGCCGTGATGGCCGGGCTATGTACTCAGAATATTGCAAAATGTGCTTTCGCCGAAAAGCTATTTTAAAATCTGACACCGCGATTGCATAAAGGAGTTCTGTATCTATAATTCTTAAAATAATTATTATGTATTTTGTGAACATTTATCATGAGTAATTTAGTAAATTCACCGGAAGTTTGCGGTGGGTATGCTAGTTCTGAACATCACATGCTATTGTAAAAAGCTCTTTTTTGATATAAATATGAACTTGATTGAACAAAACATGCATGAATTGTATATCTTAATGTCCTAGGAGTGTCATCTGATGAAGATCATCGAAGGTTAGTGCTGCATTTAGCTGTGGTTTTGGTTTTTGTGACATATATGCTTGCTTTGAAAATGGCTGTGTGATTATTTTTGGCAGGGTACTCTCCTAACATAATCTAATGTTTTGCTTTTGCTGTAAAGCCTTTTTGAAATCGGACAATGTGGTTAGATTAACGAGAGTCTTGTCTTTAAAATGGTGTAAAATAGTCATATGTTTGAGAAATTGAAGTTATAGCATTTTTGGGGTATTTGTATTTCGCGCCACGCGATTCCACTGGCTGTTGACTAGGGTGGGACGCTAGCCCAGGGAAGTTAAAATAAATACGGTCAAGAGAACCTGTCTGGTCCAAGTGGAAAAAACATATTATTTTTTTCTGATAGAAATAACAACATTCACCATGCACTAATTTATTAATTCATAAGCGCTATTGAGTTAAGTAAAATAGTAATCTGTTTGCAGAAGGAGATTGTAAATACACATAGCAGTTGTTTCAGAAGAAATCTTCTTATGATAAGAGGAGACGAATGTGTCACAGTTGTCGTAGGGTAAAGTGGACCAAGACGCAGCGGGGAAATGTGCACTCATCTTCTTTTTATTTAAACGGACAAAGAAGGTAAACCAAAATAAACACGTACACAACAAAAACACAACGACTAATAACAGGCCGGTAAGGCACAAAGCTATACACAGCACAATTTCCCACAAATTCTAAAACAAACACATACCTATTTATAGAACCCTCAATCAGAGGCAATGAGAAAACACCTGCCTCCAATTGAGGGTTCAACCCCCAATTAACTAAACATAGAAATACAAATAACTAGACTGAACATAGAAATACATAGAACAGTGCCCAAAACCCGGAATACTATATCAAACACCCTACAACTAACACAACCAGCCTGAACCACATAAAACAAATACCCCCTGCCACATCCTGACCAAATTACAATAACAAATAACCCCTATTACTGGTCAGGACGTGACAGAATGTGAAACCAGTCACATGGAAGCAAACTGAAAATCAAATCAACATGACAGCACCTTTTCCACAAGTAGACTACAGTAAAAATTGCTGTGCCATAAGACTGAAGGTATAGGCTTCTGTAAGACCGAACCTGCCCGAGTTTATTTATGGCTTTAGAATATTTTAATTATATGCCCAGGATATTCTGCGTTTTATTTTACAATTTGTATCATGTTAAATATCAGCCACTATCGCGAGGACAATCAGCTATCCGTCCTGCCTCCCTGTAGCACTGTCTTAGGCGTCTCACATTGCAACTTATTGCCCTGACCACATTTGCAGTACTCATACCTCCTTGCAGCATGCCTAAGGCACATTCACGCAGATGAGCAGGGATCCTGTGCATCTTTCTTTTGGTGTTTTTCAGAGTCAGTAGAAAGGCCTCTTTAAGTCCTAAGTCCTAAGTTTTTATAACTGTGACCTTAATTGCCTACCGTCTGTAAACTGTTAGTGTCTTAACGACTGTTCCACAGGTACATGTTCATTAATTGGTTACGGTTCATTGAACAAGCATGGGAAGCAGTGTTTAAACCCTTTAGAATGAAGATCTGTGAAGTTAATTTGCAAAAATCAAAATATCTTTGAAAGACAGGGTCCTGAAAAAGGGCCATTAGTTTTTTGCTGAGTTTACATTTATAACTGTCACTTTAATTTTAGTTTCCTTCAATTTGTAGCCTACATTTGGTATCATTCCATTGGGTTTAACTTTCTTCCCTCTGCCACGTCTGTGTAGTTGTTCCTGAGGGGCACTAGCATTAGTGGATAATATCAAGTCAAAATCAAATTTTATTTGTCATATGCGTCGAATACAACAGGTATTTCACCTTACAATGAAGTTCTTACTTACAAGCCCTTAACGAACAATGCAGTTTTAAGAAAAATAAGTATTAAACCTGTTGGGGCTACGGGGTAGCAATGAACCCCGAGACGGGATTGCTAGCAAAGCTGGAAATTCAAAACATCAAAAATCTAATAATTTCAATTTCTCAAATAGTCAACTATTTTACACCATTTAAAAGATAAACATCTCCTTAATCTAACCACATTGTTCGATTTTCAAAGAGGCTTTACGGCAAAAGCATAAAGTTAGATTATGTTAGGACAGTACATAGCCACAAAAGTACAAACATCCATTTTCAATTTAAGGTCAGGCGTCACCAAAAGCAGAAACCAGCTAAAATTATGCACCAACCTTTGACAATCTCCATCAGATGACACTCCTAGGACATTATGTTATACAATACATGCATTTTTTGTTCCATCAAGTTCATATTTATATCCAAAAACAGCATTTTACAGTAGCGGTGAAATTCAGATTTTTTTCTTCTCTGAAATGCTTCCGGTGAACAACGTTACAATTTACAAAATTACTATTCGAAAACATTGGTAAATTATAATATTGTCATTCAAATAATTATAGTTTAACATTTCGTAAATGCTACTGTATTGCCAGATTTCAAAATAACTTTACTGGGAAATCACAAGTTGCAATAAACCGGGTGCTGTGCTAAGAACAATAGGCTAGGCTATATAGGTTAGCATCATCTTGTAATCATGTAATATCAATAATACTATTGTCAATAATCCCTTACCTTTGATTATCTTCATCCATTGGCACTTCCAGGAATCCCAGGTCCACAACAAATGTGGTTTCTTTTGACAAAGTTCATAATTGATGTCCAAATAACTCCAAGTTGTTCCATGTTGTTAGCGCTTCGGTGGCTACTAAAAAGTAGCGCGGGGGGGTGGGAAGTCCCGGCAAAAAGTTTAAAAAGTTTAAAAAATAATCTATTGACGTTCGTTCAAACATGTCAAACGTTGTTTAGCATCAATCTTTAGAGCCACTTTTAACCTGAAACATCAGTAATGTTTCAACCCGACCTCTCCTGTGTCTAGAAAAACGTTTTTGAAAAATGTCTCGCATCACATGATTGCGCAGGTGCAGGCAATAGTGGAAGTGACGACATCCCAGGGACGTCAACTTCCCTGCATTCTAATTCGATCTCTGTTCATCATAGACGCTTCAAACAACTTTATAAAGATCGCTGACATCTAGTGGAAGCCGTGGGAGTTACGAAATGAATCCTTTCTCACTGTGGTATCTATTAAACAATGACTCAAAAAAAATAGTACAGCCACAAAATTATTTTTTTCTCTCAGGTTTTCACAGGTTTTTGCCTGCCATATGAGTTGTTATACTTACAGACACCATTCAAACAGTTTTAGAAAATTCAGAGTGTTTTCTATCCAAATCTGGTAATAATATGCATATCCTAGCTTCTGAGTTGGTGTAGGTGGCAGTTAAAAATGGGCACATATTTTTTTCAAAATTCTCAATACTGCCCCCTAGCCCCAACAGGTGAAAGTGTTTACTAAAATAAACTGAAGTAAAAATGAAAATAGAAAAATAACATTATTAAAGAGCAACAATAAAATAACAGTAATGAGGCTATATAGAGGGGGTACTGGTACAGAGTCAATGTGTGAGGGCACAGGTTAGTCAAGGTAATTGAGGTAATATATACATGTAGGTAGAGTTAAAGTGACAATGCATAGATAATAAACAGACAAAGAGAACCTCAGTTTACAAATAACAAAAAATATATACTTATAGAAAGTTATGCAACACCCAATTCCCCTGTGTGAAAAAGTAATTGCCCCCTTACACGCAATAACTGGTTGTGCCACCTTTAGCTGCAATGACTGCAACCAAACACTTCCTGTAGTTGGAGGAATTTTGTCAAACTCTTGCATGCAGAAATACTTTCACTCAGTGACATTTGTGGGTTTTCAAGTATGAACTGTCACAACATCTCAATTTGGATTTGTAACAGTATTCGTCGTCTGAAGAGGAAGAATCATCGGACCAAAACGCAGCGTGGTAAGTGTTCATGCTTTCTTTAATAAACTGAACACTAAAACAAAAATAACAAAGAGAAGAACCGAAACAGTTCCGTAAGGTGCAAAACACTAAACAGAAATTAACTACCCACAAAAACCCTGTGAGAAAAGGCTACCTAAGTATGGTTCCCAATCAGAGACAACGATAGACAGCTGTCCCTGATTGAGAACCATACCAGGCCAAAACAAAGAAATACACAAAACATAGAAAAGGGCACATAGAATGCCCACCCTAGTCACACCCTGGCCTAACCAAAATAGAGAACAAAGCCCTCTCTATGGCCAGGGCGTGACAGGATTAGGTTTTGTCTTTCACTAGGCCATTCCAAAATGTGTTTGTGTTCTTTTAGATTGGTATGTAATTGAGCAATGTGTTTTTGAAGCATGTTATCAAATCAAAATCAAATTTATTTGTCACATACACATGGTTAGCAGGTGTTAATGCCAGTGTAGCGAAATGCTTGTGCTTCTAGTTACGACCATGCAGTAATATCTAACAAGTAATATAACCTAACAATTTCACAACAACTACCTAATACACACAAATGTAAAGAAATGAATAAGAATATGTACATAAAAATATATAAATGAGTGATGGTTTAGAACGGCATAGGCAAGATGCAGTAGATGGTATAGGGTACAGTCTATACATATGAGATGAGTAATGCAGGGTATGAAAACATTATATTAAGTGGCATTGTTTAAATTGGCTAGTGATACATTTAATTACATCAAGATGGCAAGATGCAGTAGATGGTATAGCGTACAGTATATTCTTAAGAGATGAGTAATGTAGGGTAAGTAAACATTATATAATATAAAGTGGCTAGTGATAAATTGATTACATACATTTTTCCATTATTAAAGTGGCTGGAGTTGAGTCAGTATGTTGGCAGCAGCCACTCAATGTTGGTGATGGCTGTTTAACAGTCTGATGGCCTTGAGATTGATGCTGTTTTTCAGACTCTCGGTCCCCGCTTCGATGCACCTGTACTGACCTCGCCTTCTGGATGATAGCGGGGTGAACAGGCAGTGGCTCGGGTGGTTGTTGTCCTTGATGATCTTTTTGGCCTTCCTGTGACATCGGGTGGTGTAGGTGTCCTGGAGGACAGGTAGTTTGCACCCGGTGATGCGCTGTGCAGACCTCACTACCCTCTGGAGAACCTTCCGGTTATGGGCGGAGCAGCTGCCGTACCAGGCGGTGATACAGCCCGACAGGATGCTCTCGATTGTGCATCTGTAAAAGTTTGTGAGTGTTTTTGGTCACAAGCCGAATTTCTTCAGCCTCCTGAGGTTGAAGAGGCGCTGCTGCGTGGACCATTTCAGATTGTCCGGGATGTGTATGCCGAGGAACTTAAAACTCTCCACCCTCTCCACTACTGTCCTGTCAATGTAGATAGGGGGCTGCTCCCTCTGCTGTTTCGTAAAGTTCACGATCATCTCCTTTGTTTTGTTTACATTGAGTGTGAGGTTATTTTCCTGACACCACACTCCAAGTGCCCTCACCTCCTCCCTGTAGGCCGTCTCGTCGTTGTTGGTAATCAAGCCTACCACTGTAGTGTCATCTGCAAACTTGATGATTGAGTTGGAGGCGTGCATGGCCACGCAGTCGTAGGTGAACAGGGAATACAGGAGAGGGCTGAGAAAGCACCCTTGTGGGGACCCAGTGTTGAGGATCAGCAGGGTGGAGATGTTGTTACCTACCCTCACCACCTGGGGGCGGCCCGAAAGGAAGTCCAGGACCCAGTTGCACAGGGCGGGGGTCGAGTCCCAGGGTCTCGAGCTTAATGACGAGTTTGGAGGGTACTATGGTGTTAAATGCTGAGCTGTAATCGATGAACAACATTCTTACATAGGTATTCCTCTTGTCCAGATGGGTTAGGGCAGTGTGCAGTGTGATGGCGATTGCATCGTCTGTGGACCTATTGGGTCGGTAAGCAAATTGGAGTGGGTCTAGAGGTGATATGGTCCTTGACTAGTCTCTCAAAGCACTTCATGATGACGGAAGTGAGTGCTACAGGGCAGTAGTCATTTAGCTCAGTTACCTTAGCTTTCTTGGGAACAGGAACAATGGTGGCCCTCTTGAAGCATGTGGGGACAGCAGACTGGGATAAGGATTGATTGAATATGTCTGTAAACACACCAGCCAGCTGGTCTGCGCATGCTCTGAGGACGCGACCGGGAATGCTGTCTGGGCCTGCAGCCTTGCGAGGGTTAACACGTTTAAATGTTTTACTCACATTGGCTACAGTGAAGGAGAGCCCGTAGGTTTTGGTAGCGGGCCGTGTCAGTGGCACTGTATTGTCCTCAAAGCGAGCAAAAAAGTTGTTTAGTCTGTCTGGGAGCAAGGCATCGTGATCCGCGACGGGGCTGTTTTTTCTTTTGTAGTCTGTGATTGACTGTAGACACTGCCACATACCTCTCATGTGTTCGCCGCAATGTGGAACATATCCACGTGATCGCAACAATCTTGACGCGTCGGACCAGCGTTGAACAGACCTGAGGGCGGGAGCTTCCTGTTTCTGTCTATAGGCTGGGAGCAACAAAATGGTCAGCTTTTCCGAAGGGAGGGCGGGGGAGGGCCTTATATGCATCGCGGAAGTTAGAATAACAGTGGTCTAGGGTTTTGCCAGCCCTGGTAGCACAATCGATATGGTGATAGAATTTGGGGAGCCTTGTTTTCAGATTAGCCTTGTTAAAATCCCCGGCTACAATAAATGCAGCCTCAGGATATGTGGTTCCCAGTTTACAAAGATTCCAATGAAGTTCTTTCAGGGCCATCGATGTGTCTGCTTGGGGGAGAATATACACGACTGTGATTATGATCGAAGAGAATTCTCTTGGTAGATAATGCGGTCGGCATTTGATCGTGAGGAATTCTAAGTCAGGTGAACAAAAGGACTTGAGTTCCTGTATGTGGTTATGATCACACCACGTCTCGTTAATCATAGGGCCTACACCCCTGCCCTTCTTCTTACCAGAGAGATGCTTGTTTCTGTCGGCGCAATGCGTGAAGAAACCAGGTGACTGTACCGACTCAGATAGCATGTCTCGAGCTAGCCATGTTTCCGTGAAACAAAGAACGTTACAGTCTCGGATGTCTCTCTGGAATGCTACCCTTGCTCGGATTTCGTCTACCTTGTTGTCAAGAGACTGGACATTGGCGAGTAGTATGCTCGGGAGCGGTGCGTGATGTGCCCGTCTACGGAGCCTGACCAGAAGACCGCTCCGTCTGCCCCTTCTTCTACGGCGTCGTTGTGTTGGGTCGCCGGCTGGGATCCGATCTATTGTCCTGGGTGGTAGGCCAAACAGAGGATCCGCTTTGGGAAAATCGTATTCCTGGTCGTAATGTTGGTGAGTTGACGTTGCTCTTATATCCAATAGTTCCTCCTGACTGTATGTAATAAAACCTAAGATTACCTGGGATTACCTACGCACTCTCTGATACCAATGATGTATGTTAAGGTAAAAAATAGCACAAGCACAAAAGGCAACAAGGTAATAAACTGAGTTATGTTTACATTAAGCAGTTGATGAAAAGGTTACATTTAATTTTTGTTTAGGTATGCATATTCAAGTGTATGGAATCTGTCAAGATGGACAAAAGAGGAGGAGAATTTTAAATATAATAACAATCACTTAACAACATTCCTGACTCTACTTCATGGATACATTACTTGACAAGATGTGAATGTCATATAATTCTCACGATTGAAAAATGGAATACTGTATATTTATTCAGTACTGCAGCACCCTTAGGAGCAGGCAAAGCAGACTGTCTATAATACTATAGCCATTGAAATAAATAATTTTTTTCTCAAATTTGGAATATAATACATTCATTCTAACATAATTATGGAGACAAACAGGCACATGAATTGCCAATATCATGATACCACTGACAATGTAGTGATATGATGTTGTCTAGTCTTTGTAAATGGAAGACTGGACTATCAAAATAGAGTCATATGCGTAGCCGTGGGAAATTGTTTTGGGGTGAGTATTCTGAGGATTCTGAATCATCTGACACAACTAATGGTGGGTACAAAGGTGCAACGTGTTGAAAAACTGTGACAGATGCAAACTCATCAATGTACATTTCTGCCATCAGGTGTTACTAACCAAAATAGTACAACAGAGGATATGGATGGAATTCACACTGATCCCCTCAATGTGACAATGACGCCTCGGATGATGTAAGTCATTTTTTTGGAGAAGGAACATGATTAGAAGACTCTACAGTACACCAGTTTGATATGAGATCCTGTACCCAGAGCAGTACTCTGCATTGTCCCATTGACTCATCAGAGCAGTACTCTGCATTGACCCATTGACTCATCAGAGCAGTACTCTGCATTGACCCATTGACTCATCTGAGCAGTACTCTGCATTGACCCATTGACTCATCTGAGCAGTACTCTGCATTGACCCATTGACTCTTCAGAGCAGTACTCTGCAGTACCCATTGACTCATAAGAGCAGTACTCTGCATTGACCCATTGACTCATCTGAGCAGTACTCTGAAGTAACCATTGACTCATCTGAGCAGCAGTCTGCAGTACCTATTGACTCATCAGAGCAGTACTCTGCAGTACCCATTGACTCATCTGCACGTGAATCTGGAAGACTGTACTCTTGTGTGTAACATGGTGGAAGTTGAAAATATGACTTTATGTGTGACAACTGCAGGTTTTCTGTGAATGTATGTAAATCACAAGGCTTATTTGAATTTCCTGTGGTGCAGGAAAATTCTCAGCGACAACAGAGTAACGAAATAAAGATATGACATATGTAGGTAAAATGACACCTTGTTAAAGAATGCCGGAGATTATCAGCCTTATAATAACACCAGCATTACTTCCTCCTGCATTTTTGTATGAGTGACAACAAGGTGGCATTGTACCTACAGTGCCTTGAAAAAGTATTTTCTCCCTTTCTGAATTTCTCTATTTTTGCATATTTTTGATACTGAATGTTATCAGATCTTCAACCTAAACCTAAAGGGAACCTGAGTTTAACAGTTTAACAAAAATCTATACTTATTTTATTTATTTAACTAACACATTTACCCAACACCCAATTCCCCTGTGTCAAAAAGTAATTGTCAACTTACACTCAATAACAATGACCAAACCCATTGTCAGACACAGGTAGAAGGAAGAATAGTGGTTAGAGCGTTGGGGCCAGTAACCGAAAGGTTGCTGGATCGAATCCCCGAGAATGTTTCCAACTAATCAACTAGGTATGATGTTACCTAGCCTTGTAAATAAAATAAAAACTGGATTAAACACAATGACCTTCGGAGGGGTGTCGGAGGGGACACACGTCAGAAAGAATAGCCTTATCCTTTCCTGCCAAACACAAGCAAGAGACCAAAATGATCTACATGTTGATGACAACGGTTTCAAAGCAGTTTCTTCTTCCACGTTTTCTTCTTCCATGTTTAAAGTGGTCCTCCAGAGATTGTTGAACTTTTCCTGTTCAAAAGCGATATCCCAAGTAAAATACGGTAAAGTACACACACTAAAGGGTGAAAAAAACTGTATTTTTTTTTTACAAAATATTGTTTTTTACTGCAAACATCAAGGAGTAGGACATTATTCAAGGAGTTGGTTTGATTGGAAGTCATCTCCACCCTTGCTTGAGGAGCAATAGAGAACCAAAGAGATAAGGCCCACCCACTTGTGCCATGTCATGAGGATACCTGGACCACCTATTGAGATGTTCCTTTTGTTAATAAATCAGGTGATAAAGGAGCTGAAAAGGAGACTGGAGAGACAGTTAAATTAAGATGCTGCCATTTGTATTGTAATATAATATTCATGCCTGGATTCTAGGACATCTGATTTTATACTCACATTACACAATAAGTGCAAACTAACTGTGACAAAAGTAGTGTTTTTCATGTGTCACTTTTCGATTGCATTTATTGATTGACATCCCTAATGTCACAATATGCTGCCTGTTTTGCTCAAATCTAACGACCTTTACACGGAAGTAAAGATCAGTTCTTGGCAGTTAAAAGGAATGCATTAACAATACACCTTATACATGAGACAAGGAACAGATTGGTCACCACTACCTCATATCACATCACCTTATAAAAGTGCACACAGTCAAGATTAAGTCCTCTATGGGTGCACCACGGATTCTAAGACAAACTACTCCTGAACTTCTGAATATTGCACTATATATACTGGATACATATAACTTGGTGTAGCTCTAGTCATATATGTATTACGAAATTATAAAATCAACCAATGAGACATTTTAGAATTAACAGAATTTCTATTTCACAATAATGGGTAAGTATTTTAAAATGAATTATAATAAGCCACTTTTTGCACTATTTTCACACAAAACAATTCTGTAAACTCACTTTGAAATACATTTTCTGTCATAGAAAAGGGTCCATTATTTGCGTTATTGCATTATTTGCATTATTGTATTATTTCAGTACAATACCTTTGAAATTATGCATGGTTATTTCATAGAATATCTCAGATACCTTATTTTTCTTTTTTTATGGTCAACCACCACAGGCTGAATTATTTTTTTTAAATGTACTTATCAGGGATCTACAGTGTGCTACCATTTTGGGGACATATGGTCCTACATATGTTGCTGTGCTACCTGAAATGTTTATTTATTTATTTATTTATTTATAAGAAAAAAATCTCCCAGATAATACATTTTGTAATGATTTCTACGCTATCCCTCAGCAGTATGCAAACATGTTGTGGCACAGAAAGAAAGGAAAATTGAGATGAGCTTCAAAAGTAACTAGGATTCATATAGATCCAATGTAGGATATATATCTCAATATTATTTATTTTTATTCTGGTGCTCTTAAACCTGCAATCTGCAGATGCTACGCAAAATATAAGGTCGTTTTTCCAATGTTTGAAAAATAAATGTAAACAAACACTGTATGTCAAGCGGTACCGGAGCGCCAAGTCTAGGTCCAAAAGTCTCTTTTTACCCCCAAGCCATAAGACTGCTGAACAATTAATCAAATGGCCACCCTACTCTATGTTTAATATCTATGCATAGTCACTTTACCCCTACCTACACGTACAAATTACCTCGACTAGCCTGTACCCCCGCATATTGACTTGGTACCGAAACCCCCTGTATTTATCCTCATTATTGTTATTTTATTGTGTCACTTCTTTATTAATTTTTTTAACTTTATTTTATTTAGTAAATATTTTCTTAAATCCATTTTCTTAAAACTGCATTGATATTTAAGGGCTTGTAAGTAAGCGTTTCACGGTAAGGTCTACACCTGTTGTATTCGGTGCATGTGACAAATAACACTGGATTTAATTTATAGCCTCAACATGGTTCAAACTATAATGTTGATATCATGGATGGTCAGACTTTGCATCCATAGCTCTGTCTATGAATTGGAGTGTGGTTATATTTCTCCAGCCCCATCCCTCAATCTTTTACCAGATTGTCGCTTTAATAACTCACATATTTTTCACTGTGCTCCTAAATGTATTTCTGTGTTCCTACATTTCCTGCTCGCCATAGAGCCCTGCTTACACATTTTGAGATTTTGGGGTATTTTGGTCCTTTAATAACAGGTCTTTCAAATAGAAACATAAAAATTTCTAAAAGTTTATATAAATATATATTGTCTTTAATTTATCATACCACCGTCACCAAAATGTCATGAATTTTAACCACTTTAAAATGGACCTACATACATAATTTCAAAGCTCACTACATTGAATCCCACATAATTGAAAAGCCAATTTCATAGAGAATGTTACAAACTGGACTATATGTAGTAACTTACTTTGAAAAGATGGTGATTGGATCTAAATAACCATTTGGCAATTGGTAGGCTAAATTCAGTTACATATTCTTTAACTGCCATTTCCTGAAAGTCAGACTTGTCCCACAGCCAAGTAATTTTTCTCAGCTTCAGAAGCATCTACATTCACCAAAGTTTGTGTGATTATCTTTAGATAACGTCAGACTTTTACTGAGGGAACTGTTTATGTGTTTGTCAAGTTTGTATTCAATGCAACATTTTCTTTGAAAAAATAAAAAAAAACATTATATACGTTTTGTATTTTAGAGATAAAGATTAAAAAAGTATTTATCCATAATCTGCTGGGTAAAAGTCCAATCCTGGAATGTCTTAACAAAATAAAACCTAAACATTTAGGCTGACTTCTTTCAGTGTCCAGAAAAATAGATTTGAGGTACAAGCATTTCGCTGCACTCGCAATAACATCTGTTAACCATGTGTAAGTGACCAATACAATTTCATTTGTTCATATTTAATTAGATATCGCTTAATTCTTCCTTTTAAGTACAATATTTCAGACAATTGTAATACAGAAATGTATTATATATACAGTATACATTCAACTGTATATTATATACATTCAACTGGTAAAAATTGATTGTGATATGATTAAAGGGGAAAACGTACCTATTAGAATAGGATAACTGCAGAACTCAATTAGCTGAAAGCTGTCTCAATTCATTATTGTGTAATTGTTCTATATCTTGAGCTATAGCTACAGTGGTTGAAACATGAGATGCAGTAAGAGAACTGTCAATTGATTTATGATCTTATTGCTAATTTGAATATGGTTTAATAGGTATGAGTGCTTTGAATCCAATGGTTGGGGATAATAGTGAACCGTAATGATAATGATTAAGACATCAGTGATAATTCTCACTTCATATTGGGTATTTTGATATACAGTGCATACGGAAAGTATTCAGATCCCTTGACTTTTCCACATTTTGTTACGTTACAGCCTTATTCTAAAATGTATCAACAAAAAAATGTTTTCCTCATCAATCTACACAAAATACCCCATAATGACAAAGCGAAAACAGGTTTGTAGAAATGTTTGTAAATATATTAAATAAAAAAACAGAAATACCTTATTCAGATCCTTTGCTATGAAACTCAAAATTGAGGTGCATCCTGTTTCCACTGATCATCCTTGAGATGTTTCTACAACTTGATTGGAGTCCACCTGTGGTAAATTCAATTGATTGGACATGATTTGGAAAGGCACACACCTGTCTATATAAGGTCCCTGTAACGCCCTGGCCATAGAGAGGGGTTTTTTGTTCTTTATTTTGGTTAGGCCAGGGTGTTACATTGGGTGGGCGTTCTATGTTTATTTTTCTATGTTGGTTTGTTTCTTTGGGTTGGCCGTGTGTGTGGCTCCCAATCAGGCACAGCTGTAGTTCGTTGTTGCTGATTGGGAGTCACACATAAGTAGCCTGTTTTTCCTTTGGGTTTTGTGGGTGATTGTTTTCTGTTTAGAGTATTTCCTGACAGGACTGGTTTGCTGTCGTCTTTTATTTATTTTTTGTAGTGTTCTCTTTTTCAATTAAAATTCTAATGATGAACACATCCTCCGTTGCACCTTGGTCTAATTCTGACGACAGCCGTTACAGTCCCACAGTTGACAGTGCATGTAAGAAGAAAAACCAAACCACCCCTCCACACGGTGCTCATCGAACGTCTCATGCCAAGATCATGGGCGTGAATATGGAGTTGGTCCCCCCTTTGTTTCCATGGCTGCTTGGCCATGGAAACCCATTTCATGAAGCTCCCGACAAACAGTGCTGATGCTGCTTCCAGAGTGTTGCAACCGAGGAGACACGCTGCGTGCTTCAGCACTCGGAGGTCCCATTCTGTGAGATGGCAAAATACACTATATAAACAAGATTATGTGGACACCCCTCCAAATTAGTGGATTCAGCTATTTCATCCACACCCATTGCTGACAGGTGTATGAAATTGAGCTCACAGCCATGCAAACATCTTTTTTAAGCATATTAAAACACATTTTTTTACCTCTCCCATTTTGAACAGTTGTTGTGCTTTATTTAAGGGAATTATGTTTATTGTTTTGTATTGTCAGGTATTAATGCACAATTGGAGCTAAAAACATAAACATGTTGCTGCCCCTGCTTTAACATCTGCAAAATATGTATTCGCAACCAATACCCTTTTATTTGATTTGGGTATTGAATGAAGTGATTAGGGAATCTGATTTGATTAGTGAAAACATGTACTATTTGAATATATTTGTGTTGAGCTAGTGAAGGAGCAGGTTATATGTGGAGGTAGCTAATAGGTAACAAGCACTGTAGGTCATATTTTCATGGTATTAGTTTACCTCTCCCATTTTGAAGAGTTGTTGTGCTTTAACCAAATCCATTGTATTGTGTGTTTATGTCTTTAGATCATAATTTTCAAAGAATACATAAGATGAGTATATACCAAGTTACATCAACAGCGCTCCTTCTAATGGGTAAGGGACGTGTATTCAACAGAAATAGACATCTTGGATTATATATATATAATGTCATTGTTATTATTTTAATGAAATTACTGTTCCTCTGTTTTTGCTGAACAATAGTGGTCATTACAATGAATCCTACAACCGCAACCAGTACAACAATCACTGATGCATCGACAACAACTAGTGAACCCACTACAACCATCACTAACGCATCGACTACAACTGATGAACCCACTACAACCGTCACTAACGCATCGACTACAACTGGTGAACCCACTACAACCGTAACTGATGCATCGACAACAACTGGTGAACCCACTAAAACCGTAACTGATGCATCGACAACAACTGGTGAACCCACTACATCCGTCACTGATTCGAGAAAAACAACTGATGAACCCGCTACATCTGTCACTGATTTATCAACAACCACTGGTGAACCCACTAAATCAATTTCATCAACAACAACTGGTGAACCCACTACAATTGTTACTGATTTATCAACAACCACTGGTGAACCCACTACAACCGGCATTGATGCATTGACAACAACTAGTGAAGTCAATACAACCGTCATTGATGCGTCAATAATAACTGGTGAACCCACTACAAATGTCACTGGTGCATCAGCAACTACTGTTAGAGCCGCACCCACTACAACCAACACTGATTCACCGACAACAACTAGTGAACTCACTACAACTGTCACTGATTTATCAACAATAACTAGTGAAGCTACAACAAACGTCACTGGTGAATCGACAACAACGGTTACAACAGCACCCACTACAACCGTCATGGATTTATTGACAACAACTGGTGAACCCAATACGACCGTAACTGGTGTGTCAACAACAACAGGTGAACCCACTACAACCAACACTGGTGTGTCAACAACAACTGGTGAACCCACTACATCCGTCACTGTTTCATCAACAACAACTGGTGAACCCACTGCAACTGTTACTGGTGCATCGACAACAACTGGTAAACCCACTACATCAATCACTGTTTCATCAACAACAACCGGTGAACCCACTACAAACTTCACTGAGTTGACAAAAACAACTGATGAACCAATAACAATTGTCACTGGTGCATTGACAACAACTGGTGAACCCACAACAATGGTCACAGAAACAACAAACACAACTGGTGAACCCAGTACAACTGTGACTGGTGCATCGACAACTACTAGCGAATCCACTACGACCATCAGTGTTGTGTCTATAACAACTGGTGAACCCACTACAATCAATACTGTTGCATCGACAGCAAATGTTGAACCCACTATGACCGTTACTGGTGTGTTGACAACAACCGGTGAACCCACTACAACCATCACTGAGTCGACAAAAACAACTGATGAACCCACTACGACCGTAACTGGTGCATCGACAACAACCGGTGAACCCACTACAACCATCACTGAGTCGACAAAAACAACTGGTGAACCCACTACAACCGTCACTGGTGTGTCGACAATGACTGGTGAAACCACTAAAACCATCACTGGTGTGTCGACAACAACGGTTACAGATGTACCCATTACAACCAAAGCTGGTGCATTGACAACAACGATTACAGCTGCACCCACTACAACTGTCACTGTAGAATCAACAACAACTGGTAAACCCACTATAACTGTTATTGGTGCATCGACAACAACTGGTGAACCCACTACATCCGTCACTGTTTCATCAACAACAATGGGTGAACCCACTGCAACTGTTACTGGTGCATCGACAACAACTGGTAAACCCACTACATCAATCACTGTTTCGTCAACAACAACTGGTGAACCCACTATAACTGTTACTGGTGCATCAACAACAACTGATGAACCAACTACATCCGTCACTGTTTCATCAACAACAACTGGTGAACCCACTACAACCATCACTGAGTCAACAAAAACAACTGATGAAACCGCTAGAGCAGTCACTGGTTCATCAACAACAACTGGTGAAACGATAACAATTGTCACTGGTGCATTGACAACAACTGGTGTACCCACAACAATTGTCACAGAAACAACAAAAACAACTGGTGAACCCAGTACAACTGTGACTGGTGTATCGACAACTACTAGCGAATCCACTTCGACCGTCAGTGTTGTGACTACAACAACTGGTGAACCCAATACAAACATTATTGTTGCATCGACAGCAAATGTTGAACCCACTACGACTGTCAGTGTTGTTTCTACAACAACTGGTGAACCCACTACAACCATCACTGGTGTGTCGACAATATCTGGTGAAACCAATACAACAATCAATGGTGTGTCGACAACAAGTTATGCATCAACAAAAGCTGTAACTGCATCACCTACTACAACATTTACGGGTGTGTTGACAACAACTGGTGAACTCAGTACGACCTTCACGGGTGTGTTGACAACAACTGGTGAACCCACTACACCCGTAACTGGTGCACTGACAGCAACTGGAAAACTCACTTCAACCCTCAGTGGTGTGTCGACAATAACTGGTGAAACCACTAAAACCGTCACTGGTGTGTCGACAACAACGATTACAGCTGCGCCAACTACAACTGTCACTGGAGAATCAAGAACAACTGTTGATCTTACTTCAACCGTCAATGCTTTGTCAACTACAAGTGATGCATCAACAACTACTGATACTGCATCACCCACTACAACTGCCACGAGTGTTTTGACAACAACTGGTGAACCCGCAACAACCGTCACTGAGTCGACAAAAACAACGGATGAACCCACTACAACCGTCACTGGTGTGTTGACAACAACTGGTGAAACCACTAAAACCATCACTGGTGTGTCGACAACAACGGTTACAGATGTACCCATTACAACCAAAGCTGGTGCATTGACAACAACGATTACAGCTGCACCCACCACAACTGTCACTGTAGAATCAACAACAACTGGTAAACCCACTATAACTGTTATTGGTGCATCGATAACAACTGGTGAACCCACTATAACTGTTACTGGTGCATCGACAACAACTGATGAACCAACTACATCCGTCACTGTTTCATCAACAACTACTAGTGAACCCACTACGACCGTCAGTGTTGTGTCTATAACAACTGGTGAACCCACTACAACCATCATTGGTGTGTCAACAAGTGATGCATCAACAACCACTGTTACTGCAGCACCCACTACAAATGTCACAGATATGTTGACAACAACTGGTGAACCCACTACACCCGTAACTGGTGCACTGACAGCAACTGGAGAACATACTTCAACCATCACTGGTGTGTTGAGAACAACTGTTGAACCCACTTCAACTGTTACTGGTGCATCACCAACTATTGTTACAGATATACCCGTTTCAACGGTGACTGGTGCATTGACAACAATGGTTACAGCCGCAGCCACTACACCAATCAATGGTGTGTCAACAACAAGCGATGCATCAACAACTACTGTTACTGCATCACCCATTACAACTCTCACGGGTGTGTTGACAACAACTGGTGAACCCACAACAATTGTCAATGAAACAACAAAAACAACTGGTGAATCCACAGCAACAGTCACTGCTGTGTCGACAACAACTCGTGAACCCACTACAACCCTCACTGGTGTGTCGACAATGACTGGTGAAACCACTAAAACCATCACTGGTGTGTCGACAACAATGGTTACAGATGTACCCATTACAACCAAAGCTGGTGCATTGACAACAACGATTACAGCTGCAACCACTACAAATGTCACTGTAGAATCAACAACAACGGGTGAACCCACTATAACTGTTACTGGTGCATCGACAACAACTGATGAACCAACTACATCCATCACTGTTTCAACAAAAAC
Source organism: Salmo trutta (assembly GCF_901001165.1). Lineage (NCBI taxonomy): Eukaryota > Metazoa > Chordata > Actinopteri > Salmoniformes > Salmonidae > Salmo > Salmo trutta. The sequence goes on along the minus strand of NC_042964.1, from coordinate 2,905,594 downwards.
AACTGGTGAAACCGCTAGAGCAGTCACTGGTTCATCAACAACAACTGGTGAAGCCATAACAATTGTCACTGGTGCATTGACAACAACTGGTGAACCCACAACAATTGTCACAGAAACAACAAAAACAACTGGTGAACCCAGTACAACTGTGGCTTGTGCATCGGCAAGTACTAGTGAACCCACTACAACCATCATTGGTGTGTCAACAAGTGATGCATCAACAACGACTGTTAGTGCAGCACCCCCTACAAATGTCACAGGTATGTTGACAACAACTGGTGAACCCACTACACCCGTAACTGGTGCACTGACAGCAACTGGAGAACTTACTTCAACCGTCACTGGTGTGTCGACAACAACTGTTGAACCCACTTCAACTATTACTGGTGCATCACCAACTACTGTTACAGATATATTCATTTCAACGGTGACTGGTGCATTGACAACAATGGTTACAGCCGCAGCCACTACACCCATCAATGGTGTGTCAACAACAAGCGATGCATCAACAACTACTGTTACTGCATCACCCATTACAACTCTCACGGGTGTGTTGACCACAACTGGCGAACCCACAACAATTGTCACTGGTGCATTGACAACAACTGGTGAACCCACAACAATTGTCACTAGTGCATTGACAACAACTGGTGAACCCATAACAATTGTCACTGGTGCATTGACAACAACTGGTGAACCCACAACAATTTTCACTAGTGCATTGACAACAACTGGTGAACCCACAACAATTGTCACTAGTGCATTGACAACTACTGGTGAACCCATAACAATTGTCACTGGTGCATTGACAACAACTGGTGAACCCATAACAATTGTCACTGGTGCATTGACAACAACTGGTGAACCCATAACAATTGTCACGGGTGTGTTGACAACAACTGGTGAAACCAATACAACCATCACTGGTGTGTCGACAACAAGTTATGCATCAACAAAAGCTGTAACTGCATCACCTACTACAACATTCACGGGTGTGTCGACAACAACTGGTGAACTCAGTACGACCTTCACGGGTGTGTTGACAACAACTGGTGAACCCACAACCATTGTCACTAGTGCATTGACAACAACTGGTGAACCCACTAAAACCATCACTGGTGTGTCGACAACAATGGTTGCAGATGTACCCATTACAACCAAAGCTGGTGCATTGACAACAACGATTACAGCTGCACCCACTACAACTGTCAATGTAGAATCAACAACAACTGGTGAACCCACTATAACTGTTATTGGTGCATCGACAACAACTGGTGAACCAACTAAATCCGTCACTGTTTCATCAACAACAACGGGTGAACCCACTGCAACTGTTACTGGTGCATCAACAACAACTGGTAAACCCGCTACATCAATCACTGTTTCGTCAACAACAACTGGTGAACCCACTATAACTGTTACTGCTGCATCGACAACAACTGATGAACCAACTACATCCGTCACTGTTTCATCAACAACAACTGTTGAACCCACTACAACCATCACTGAGTCAACAAAAACAACACGTGAAACTACTAGAGCAGTCACTGGTTCATCGACAACAACTGGTGAACCCATAACAATTGTCACTGGTGCATTGACAACAACTGGTGAACCCATAACAATTGTCACTGGTGCATCGGCAAGTACTAGTGAACCCACTACGACCGTCAGTGTTGTGTCTATAACAACTGGTGAACCCACTACAACCATCATTGGTGTGTCAACAAGTGATGCATCAACAACCACTGTTACTGCAGCACCCACTACAAATGTCACAGGTATGTTGACAACAACTGGTGAACCCACTATAACTGTTACTGGTGCATCGACAACAACTGATAAACCAACTACATCCGTCACTGTTTCATCAACAACAACTGGTGAAACCACTAGAGCAGTCACAGGTTCATCGACAACAACTGGTGAACCCATAACAATTGTCACTGGTGCATTGACAACAACTGGCGAACCCACAACAATTGTCACTGGTGCATTGACAGCAACTGGTGAACCCACAACAATAGTCACTAGGGCATTGACAACAACTGGCGAACCCACAACAATTGTCACTGGTGCATTGACAACAACTGGTGAACCCACAACAATAGTCACTGTTGTGTCGACAATATCTCGTGAAACCAATACAACCATCACTGGTGTGTCGACAACAAGTTATGCATCAACAAAAGCTGTAACTGCATCACCTACTACAACATTCACGGGTGTGTCGACAACAACTGGTGAACTCAGTACGACCTTCACGGGTGTGTCGACAACAACTGGTGAACCCACAACCATTGTCACTAGTGCATTGACAACAACTTGTGAACCCACTACAACCCTCAGTGGTGTGTTGACAACAACTGGTGAAACCACTACAACCATCACTTGTGTGTCGACAACAACGGTTACAGATGTACCCATTACAACCAAAGCTGGTGCATTGACAACAACGATTACAGCTGCACCCACTACAACTGTCACTGTAGAATCAACAAAAACTGGTGAACCCACTATAACTGTTATTGGTGCATCGACAACAACTGGTGAACCCACTACATCCGTCACTGTTTCATCAACAACAATGGGTGAACCCACTGCAACTGTTACTGGTGCATCGACAACAACTGGTGAACCAACTATATCCGTCACTGTTTCGTCAACAACAACTGGTGAACCCACTATAACTGTTACTGGTGCATCAACAACAACTGATGAACCAACTACATCCGTCACTGGTTCATCAACAATAACTGGTGAAACCATAACAATTGTCACTGGTGCATTGACAACAACTGGTGTACCCACAACAATTGTCACAGAAACAATAAACACAACTGGTGAACCCAGTACAACTGTGACTGGTGCATCGACAACTACTAGCGAATCCACTTCGACCGTCAGTGTTGTGACTACAACAACTGGTGAACCCACTACAAACATTATTGTTGCATCGACAGCAAATGTTGAACCCACTACGACTGTCAGTGTTGTTTCTACAACAACTGGTGAACCCACTACAACCATCACTGGTGTGTCGACAATATCTCGTGAAACCAATACAACCATCACTGGTGTGTCGACAACAAGTTATGCATCAACAAAAGCTGTAACTGCATCACCTACTACAACATTCACGGGTGTGTCGACAACAACTGGTGAACTCAGTACGACCTTCACGGGTGTGTTGACAACAACTGGTGAACCCACAACCATTGTCACTAGTGCATTGACAACAACTGGTGAACCCACTACAACCCTCAGTGGTGTGTTGACAACAACTGGTGAAACCACTAAAACCGTCACTGGTGTGTCGACAACAACGGTTACAGATGTACCCATTACAACCTTAACTGGTGCATTGACAACAACGATTACAGCTGCGCCAACTACAACTGTCACTGGAGAATCAAGAACAACTGTTGATCTTACTTCAACCGTCAATGCTTTGTCAACTACAAGTGATGCATCAACAACTACTGATACTGCATCACCCACTACAACTGCCACGAGTGTTTTGACAACAACTGGTGAACCCGCAACAACCATCACTGAGTCGACAAAAACAACGGATGAACCCACTACAACCGTCACTGGTGTGTTGACAACAACTGGTGAAACCACTAAAACCATCACTGGTGTGTCGACAACAACGGTTACAGATGTACCCATTACAACCAAAGCTGGTGCATTGACAACAACGATTACAGCTGCACCCACCACAACTGTCACTGTAGAATCAACAACAACTGGTGAACCCACTATAACTGTTACTGGTGCATCGACAACAACTGATGAACCAACTACATCCGTCACTGTTTCATCAACAACTACTAGTGAACCCACTACAACCATCATTGGTGTGTCAACAAGTGATGCATCAACAACCACTGTTACTGCAGCACCCACTACAAATGTCACAGGTATGTTGACAACAACTGGTGAACCCACAACAATTGTCAATGAAACAACAAAAACAACTGGTGAATCCACAGCAACAGTCACTGCTGTGTCGACAACAACTGGTGAACCCACTACAACCATCACTGGTGTGTCAACAACAACTGGTGAACCCACTACAACCCTCAGTGGTGTGTCGACAACAACTGGTGAACCCACTACAACCATCACTGGTGCATCGACAACAACTGGTGAACCCACTACATCCGTCACTGTTTCATCAACAACAATGGGTGAACCCACTGCAACTGTTACTGGTGCATCGACAACAACTGGTAAACCCGCTACATCAATCACTGCTTCGTCAACAACAACTGGTGAACCCACTATAACTGTTACTGCTGCATCGACAACAACTGATGAACCAACTACATCCGTCACTGTTTCATCAATAACAACTGTTGAACCCACTACAACCATCACTGAGTCAACAAAAACAACACGTGAAACCACTAGAGCAGTCACTGGTTCATCGACAACAACTGGTGAACCCATAACAATTGTCACTGGTGTATTGACAACAACTGGTGAACCCATAACAATTGTCACTGGTGCATCGGCAAGTACTAGTGAACCCACTACGACCGTCAGTGTTGTGTCTATAACAACTGGTGAACCCACTACAACCATCATTGGTGTGTCAACAAGTGATGCATCAACAACCACTGTTACTGCAGCACCCACTACAAATGTCACAGGTATGTTGACAACAACTGGTGAACCCACTATAACTGTTACTGGTGCATTGACAACAACTGATAAACCAACTACATCCGTCACTGTTTCATCAACAACAACTGGTGAAACCACTAGAGCAATCACAGGTTCATCGACAACAACTGGTGAACCCATAACAATTGTCACTGGTGCATTGACAACAACTGGCGAACCCACAACAATTGTCACTGGTGCATTGTCAGCAACTGGTGAACCCACAACAATAGTCACTAGTGCATTGACAACAACTGGCGAACCCACAACAATTGTCACTGGTGCATTGACAACAACTGGTGAACCCACAACAATAGTAACTGGTGTGTCGACAATATCTGGTGAAACCAATACAACCATCACTGGTGTGTCGACAACAAGTTATGCATCAACAAAAGCTGTAACTGCATCACCTACTACAACATTCACGGGTGTGTCGACAACAACTGGTGAACCCACAACCATTGTCACTAGTGCATTGACAACAACTGGTGAAACCACTACAACCATCACTGGTGTGTTGACAACAACTGGTGAAACCACTACAACCATCACTGGTGTGTCGACAACAACGGTTACAGATGTACCCATTACAACCAAAGCTGGTGCATTGACAACAACGATTACAGCTGCACCCACTACAACTGTCACTGTAGAATCAACAAAAACTGGTGAACCCACTATAACTGTTATTGGTGCATCGACAACAACTGGTGAACCCACTACATCCGTCACTGTTTCATCAACAACAATGGGTGAACCCACTGCAACTGTTACTGGTGCATCGACAACAACTGGTAAACCCACTACATCCGTCACTGTTTCATCAACAACAATGGGTGAACCCACTGCAACTGTTACTGGTGCATCGACAACAACTGGTGAACCAACTACATCCGTCACTGTTTCGTCAACAACAACTGGTGAACCCACTATAACTGTTACTGGTGCATCAACAACAACTGATGAACCAACTACATCCGTCACTGGTTCATCAACAACAACTGGTGAAACCATAACAATTGTCACTGGTGCATTGACAACAACTGGTGTACCCACAACAATTGTCACAGAAACAATAAACACAACTGGTGAACCCAGTACAACTGTGACTGGTGCATCGACAACTACTAGCGAATCCACTTCGACCGTCAGTGTTGTGACTACAACAACTGGTGAACCCACTACAAACATTATTGTTGCATCGACAGCAAATGTTGAACCCACTACGACTGTCAGTGTTGTTTCTACAACAACTGGTGAACCCACTACAACCATCACTGGTGTGTCGACAATATCTGGTGAAACCAATACAACCATCACTGGTGTGTCGACAACAAGTTATGCATCAACAAAAGCTGTAACTGCATCACCTACTACAACATTCACGGGTGTGTCGACAACAACTGGTGAACTCAGTACGACCTTCACGGGTGTGTTGACAACAACTGGTGAACCCACCAAACCCGTAACTGGTGCACTGACAGCAACTGGAGAACTCACTTCAACCCTCAGTGGTGTGTCGACAATAACTGGTGAAACCACTAAAACCGTCACTGGTGTGTCGACAACAACGGTTACAGATGTACCCATTACAACCTTAACTGGTGCATTGACAACAACGATTACAGCTGCGCCAACTACAACTGTCACTGGAGAATCAAGAACAACTGTTGATCTTACTTCAACCGTCAATGCTTTGTCAACTACAAGTGATGCATCAACAACTACTGATACTGCATCACCCACTACAACTGCCACGAGTGTTTTGACAACAACTGGTGAACCCGCAACAACCATCACTGAGTCGACAAAAACAACGGATGAACCCACTACAACCGTCACTGGTGTGTTGACAACAACTGGTGAAACCACTAAAACCATCACTGGTGTGTCGACAACAACGGTTACAGATGTACCCATTACAACCAAAGCTGGTGCATTGACAACAACGATTACAGCTGCACCCACCACAACTGTCACTGTAGAATCAACAACAACTGGTGAACCCACTATAACTGTTACTGGTGCATCGACAACAACTGATGAACCAACTACATCCGTCACTGTTTCATCAACAACTACTAGTGAACCCACTACAACCATCATTGGTGTGTCAACAAGTGATGCATCAACAACCACTGTTACTGCAGCACCCACTACAAATGTCACAGGTATGTTGACAACAACTGGTGAACCCACAACAATTGTCAATGAAACAACAAAAACAACTGGTGAATCCACAGCAACAGTCACTGCTGTGTCGACAACAACTGGTGAACCCACTACAACCATCACTGGTGTGTCAACAACAACTGGTGAACCCACTACAACCCTCAGTGGTGTGTCGACAACAACTGGTGAACCCACTACAACCATCACTGAGTCAACAAAAACAACAGGTGAAACCACTAGAGCAGTCACAGGTTCATCGACAACAACTGGTGAAGCCATAACAATTGTCACTGGTGCATTGACAACAACTGGTGAACCCACAAATATTGTCACAGAAACAACAAAAACAACTGGTGAACCCAGTACAACTGTGACTGGTGCATCGGCAACTACTAGTGAACCCACTACGACCGTCAGTGTTGTGTCTATAACAAATGGCGAACCCACTACAACCATCATTGGTGTGTCAACAAGTGATGCATCAACAACCACTGTTACTGCAGCACCCACTACAAATGTCACAGGTATGTTGACAACAACTGGTGAACTCAGTACGACCTTCACGGGTGTGTCGACAACAACTGTTGAAGCCCCTTCAACTGTTACTGGTGCATCAATAACTACTGTTACAGATATACCCATTTCAACCGTGACTGGTGCATTGACCACAACGGTTACAGCCGCAGCCACTACAGCCATCAATAGTGTGACGACAACAAGCGATGCAACAACTACTGTTACTGCATCACCCATTACAACTGTCACGGGTGTGTTGACAACAACTGGCGAACCCACTTCAACCATCATTGATGCATCGACAACTACTAGCGAACCCACTTCAACCTTTACCGGTATGTCGACAACAACTATTGAACCCACTTCAGTCAGCACTGGTATGTTGACAATGAGTGGTGCATCAACAACTACTGTTACAGCTGCACCCACTACAACCATAACTGGTAAATCAAATGCAAACACAACTACAACAGCTACTCCTGTCATCACTACTGCCATCATCACAGCCACGACAACTGCAACTACTGCTGTTGCAATCACTAGGGTTCCTGTGGTCTTCAGGTCCAGAGGAGAGACATTTACCTCTGACCTATCAAACCCATCTTCTCAGGCCTTTCAAACCCGAGCATTACTGATTAAAACTCAGGTGAGCCTCCCAAAACAATGAAGATGTGAATGTCCTAATGAGATGTGTAGAATACAGTCACATAGTCAGCTTTTAATCAACAGGAAGTTGTTTGTTTAAAATTCATCTGTTTCTTATTTTGCCTTCCAGCTTGAACCTTTCTATCGATCAGCTTTCACCTCTCTCAACAGTTTGGCTGTGACAGAATTCAGGTGATTTTCTTTGCATTACATGTTGTGTGTTGATTTAAATTAATTTCACTTTTTATCTAACATGTTACCGCTCATTTCTTCTCAGCTCTGGATCCATCATCAATACTCTGAATTTAGCATTCAGCTCCCCCTCTGTTCCTAATATCACGGAGATTGGCACTGTTTTGATAAATGCTGCGCAAAACATCACAGCTTTCAACATTGACCCCTCCTCAGTGAAAGTCAACAGCACAGGTAAACACATTTATTAATTCAATTCCATTTTATTATTTGGTAAATTATTATAAAAAAATGTTTGGAGCATCACACATCTATTTGGAACAGTATTTGGTGACATGATTTCTTTCAAACATTGACTTTAAAATATCTTATAAATCAGTCCCCATCAATTGATTGACCTTTTTCTTAAAATAGTATGTATAAAAAAATACAAATAAAATGATGTAAATTTCAGCTGTGCTTTGCGTGCTCTTGCTCTGTAATACACGTTGTTAATAATGTGAGTGTTCTGTATCAGAATGCCACAGTTTTCCTCGTTCTAATGCTACTAACCGTGTGTTTGTAACATCTACAGTGCATTCGGAAAGTATTCAGACCCCTTGATTTTTTTCCACATTTTTTTGCCAGTTTGTTTTCATCATCAATCTACACACAATACCCAATAATGACATTGCAAAAACTGTTTTTAGATATGTTTGCTAATTAATAAAACATTTCAAACTGAAATGTAACATTTACATACTACATTTAGATATAAGTATTCAGACCCCCTTTTAGTACTTTGTTGAATCACATTTGGCAGTGATTACAGCCTTGAGTCTTCTTGGGTGATGATACAAGCATTGCACACCTGTTTTTGGGGAGTGTTTCCCATTCTTCTGTGCAGATCCTCTAAAGCTCTGTCAGGTTGAATGGGGAGCGTCCCTGCACAGCTATTTTAGGTCTCTCCAGAGATGTTGAAAAGGTTCAAGTCAGGGCTCTGGTTTGGCCACTCAAGAGACTTGTCCCGAAGCCACTCCTACATTGTCTTGACTGTGTGCTTAGGGTCATTGTCTTGTTGGAAGGTGAATATTCACCCCAGTCTGAGGTCCTGAGCGCTCTGGAGCAGGTTTTCATCAAGGATCTCTCTGTACTTTGCTCCTTTCATCTTTCCCTCAAGCCTGACTAGTCTCCCAGTCCATGTCGCTGAACAACATACCCACAGAATGATGCTGCCACCACCATTCTTCACTGTAGGATGATACCAGGTTTCCTCCAGACGTGACACTTGGCATTCAATCCAAAGAGTAAAATCTTGGTTTCATCAGACCAGAGAACCTTTGTTTCTCATGGTGTGAGATATCTTTTAGTTTCTTTTGGCAAACTCCAAGCGGGCTGTCATGTGCCTTTAACTGAGGAGTGGCTTCTGTCTGGCCACTCTACCATAATAGCCTGATTGGTGGAGTGCTGCAGAGATTGATGTCCTTCTGTTCCGAACTTCTTCCATTTAAGAATGATGGAGGCCATTGTGTTCTTGGGGACCTTAAATGCTGCAGACATTTTTTGGTACCCTAGCCCAGATCTGTGCCTATACACAATTCAGTCTCACAGCTCGAAGGACAATTCCTTCAAACTCATGGCTTGATTTTTCCTCTGATGTGCACTGTCAACTGTGGGACCTTATATAGACAGGTGTGTGACCTTCCAAATCATTGAATTTACCACAGAAGGACTCCAATCAAGTTGTAGAAATATAGGTAGGTAGGGCAAAGGTACAGGATGGCAGGCAGGCTCAGGGTCAGGGCAGGCAGGAATGATCAAAACCGGGAAACTATTAAACAGGGACTATAGCAAAGACAGGAGCAAGAGAAAAACAATGTTAGGTTTGAACAAATTAAACAAACTGGCAACAGACAAACAGAGAACACAGATATAAATACACAGGGTATAATGGGGATGATGGGCGACACCTGGAGGGGGGTGGAGACAATCCCAAAGACAGGTGAAACAGATCAGGGTGTGACAGTGGGGGAGCAGGAGAAGAAGAGGATGTCATCAATGTAGATGAAGATGAACTGGTTCAACATGACACAGAGAACATAATTTACCAGAGCCTGGAACACAGCAGGGGTGTTGGTGATGCCAAAATGCATGAACAGATACTTGTAGTGGCTACTGGCCGTGTTGAAGGCGGTCTTCCATTCATCCCCCTCTCGTATCAGCACCAGGTGGTAGGCGTTTCGTAGATCCAGCTTGGAAAAAACAGTGGCCCCCGGGAGCGACTCGAAAGCCGAGGAAATTAGTGGTAGCAGGTAACGGTTCTTCGCAGTAACGTCATTGAGTCCCCGGAAGTCAATGCACAGGCGCAGGGTCTTGTCATTTTTCTCCACAAAGAAGAACCCAGCCCCGGCAGGAAAGGAAGAGGGATGAATAAAACCTGCAGCTAGGGAGTCTCCAATGTAGGTCTCCATAGCCCTGGTCTCCGGTCCCGACAGAGAGTACAGACATTCCCGGGGCGACGTGGTGCTAGGGAGAAGGTCAATCCTGCAGTCAAAGGGTCGGTGTGGGGGAAGCGACGTGGCCCGGGCCTTGCTGAATACCTGGAAGTCCTGTTACTCCGCAGGAATGGCAAGAGGTCTGGGGCAACTTCCCAGCCCCCAGGAAGGCGTCCATGGGGGAGGTTGCGCTGACTTCAGACAATCGGCGTGGCAGAGCAGACTCCTGCCCATGATGGCACCAGTAGACCAGTTGATGAGGGAATTGTGTCGCTGGAGCAAGGAGAATCCCAAATCCATGGGAATGTGAGGAGACTTGATGAGCAGAAAATGAATAGTCTTGCTGTAATTCCCTGACACCCGTAGGTTGATGGGAGTGATAATATGAGTGACCTGGCCTATAGAATGCCCGTCCAGCACTCTAACATCTATGGGAATGGAGAGGAGCTGAGTGGGGATGTTCAAATCGGAAGCCAGGGTAGCATCCAAAAAGCTCTTGTCGGCCCCAGAGTCAATGAGGACCTGAAGAGATTTAGACTGGTTTCCCCACAGTAGAATGGCATGAAAAGGGGTGCGAGTAAGGGAAACAGCAAAGTTCTCCATATGGCCCACCAGAGTACTCGCTCCTACCGGTGGGCCTGGTCTTTTAAAGGACAAGAGGATACAAAATGACCAAGAGTCCTGCAATACAGGCAACTCTTCGTGTTGATTCAGTATTGACATTCCGCTGGCGACATTGATCCAGCAAAATGTCCAAAGCCCGGTCATGGCATTCAGCCAACATTTGGACCCCTCCATAAGGCCACGAAGCAATTCCTCGTTCTTACCTATGGTGGCTCCTTGGGAGAAGATGGCGTTGAGAAGCTGGCCCGGGTCTGCTGGGTCAGTCGTGGCCAGTTCGTACTAACACGTTTCAGGTAAGGCCCAGATGCAGACAACGTTGAAGTAACAACAGTGTATTAATCCAACAGGGGCAGGCAAGAGACAGGTCAAGGGGTCAATATCCAGATAAGTAGAGCAAATGTACAGGGCGGCAGGCAGGCTCAGAGACAGGTCAGGCAGAGGTCAGTAATCGAGATAGGTAGAGTAAAGTTACAGGATGGCAGGCAGGCTCAGGGCAGGCAGGAATTCAAGTGGTCTGAATTTCCGAATGTACTGTATACATTAGAAATGCTTTTCAGCTGAAGTGGTCCATGTGAAATGTTGTAGGAAGCCTGTTTACAGGCTGCCGGAAGTGCATTACATAACAGCCCAGCATTTAATGATTTAGATGTCAATATAAGAGCATCATGTTATACTCCCATCTATTACGATGACTTTGGTATACTCAGCCTTAAAGAGATGTGGAAATGTACATTTTATTTTTGAACTTAGCTGCTCCTGCAGCAAGTACTGTTCCTCCTACATCTTCTGTTACAACCACTGTGGCTGGTACGACCACCACAACAACTGGAGAACCTGTCACTGTACCGGCTACCGTTCCTACAACTAGGCCCACAACTACAACCACTACATACGTGGCCCCCACAACTACAGTGTCAAGGACAACATCACCACTGTCAACAACTACCAGCACAGCTCCAACTACCACAACAACCAATGCACCAACCACTACTACAACACCTACTACTACTACTAGTACAACCACTACTACAACACCTACTACTACTACAAGTACAACAACAAAATCAACAACAACTGTACATCTCCAACCTGCTCCACTGGTGGTTTTCGTCATACAACAAGTGTTTGTAGAAGCTTTAAATGACCCTCAAAGTACACAATTCCAAGAACTTGCAGTAACTATTACTGCAGTGGTAAGTCCCAATTTCTCAGAGTTTGTTTTTATTGGGTGTACGACCATCAATAATGTATGGCGATTGTTGTAAAATCTATATTTTAATGTACATCTTTAATTTGTTCTAATCAGGTGACAATTAGTCTAGATTACTACAGATGCATTTATATTCTCCAATATCTATCTTAAATAACTAGGGCTTAGCTACGGTATGGGGATAGGATTATATATAATCTTTTTTCTTGTTTGTTAAATAATTAAAATGTTCTCCTGTTTGTACCATTCCACAGTTTGATGTGATCTACAAAGCAAAATATGGGATCCTTTTCATCCGGACAATTGTTCTTGGATTCAGGTAATATTCCATTATATTCCATTCTATTCTCATAACCTTTGGCATGCCACTGTTCACGACCTTTTATGACCTTTTGCAGACCTATTTTACGTTCCCGTATGGATGTAAAAACACAGGCGGAGGTACAACTGGTGTTCAACGAGACCTCCACTCAATCTGTCCCTGAGCTTACTGACATTAGCGATACACTGAAAGAGGCTGTGACCAATCCAAACATTACCTTTGGCAACCTCTCTGTGGATGTTACCACCATCATTGTTAAAGGTGAGTAAACCCAGATAGGTGAATGAAAACAATCTATACACAGCAAATTCTCCAGTGTTGAATAAAATCTGAGTGTTATATCTAATGGTTTTCTACAGTCTATATGGGTCCCAGTGTTGGGGAGTAGTGAACTACAGATGGTGGATCTTACTTTGAGACAGTTTACTACAGCAGGAGCATAATCCTGCAGCAACAGACATTTTTGGAAGTTTTCCTGCAACAGGGTGATGAAATTAAGATCCTACATCTCTACATGTAGTTTGGCTGGTAGCCTAGTGGTTAGAGCGTTAGGCCAGTATCCGGAAGGTTGCTGGAACAGATCCCTGAGCGGACACAATTCAGTCATTCTGCCACTGAGCAAGCTGGTTAACCCACTGTTCCCCAGGTGCTGAAGATGTGGATGTCAATTAAAGTAGCCCCCCACACCTCTCTGATTCAGAGGGGTTGGGTTAAAGGTGGAAGACACATTTCAGTTGAATACATTCAGTTGGACAACTGACTAGGTATCCCCCTTCAACTACATTTTTGCAGTATCTTGGTGGTAGTTGCACTGAATTAATATCTAAGTAGTGTTTTCAGTAGTTAGCTATACCACTACATGGCAAGAAATGTAATTAACTACTGGAACTACACTACTTTTCTTGCACAAAAATATGGATGAGAAAAGTAGGCGATAATTTCCTTTCATTTTTTTGCATCAGACCTGCCTAATTCTCACATGAACATTGTTTTTGCCTTTAATAGGCTAAATTACACAGTAGTTTAACAAATGACCCCAAAGTGATCTGTCTTGCAGTTTGTAGTCCATGGCATTTCAGATTTGCATATTATATTTTTCACAAAGTATTTTGGATGTAGTGAACTACTTTTCCATAGTAACTTCAGTTAAGTAAACATTATTTTTGAAGAGTAGCTTTAGTGTAGCTCAACTTGTTCCAGTGTAAAGTAATTGGTAGCTTGCTGAACTATATTTTCAGAGTTAAAACAACACTTTGCTTAGAGCTGATGCCGTTACACTTTCTCATTGTTAGGTAATTAACACCTTTAGTGTAAAGTCTTAATTGCATATTTCCCATGCTGCCTTTCCAGTTCTTCAGTGGGATTTTGGGAGGACTACATCCTGAAAAGGTGCATTGCTGCCCCCTATTGGGGGGGATCCAAAATAGAAAAGGGAAAAAAGTAAAACTTTTAAAAACCTCAAACCTCCAAAAAAACTAAAGAAAAAAAGAAATTCAAAACAAAAAAGTAACCCTCAGTCAATCAAAACGTAGCCAGAACCATACTCCAGGTTAGTGTTAGGGCCCAGGTACCATAGAGGATGGATCTGCTGCAGCTAGTTAACAAATATTTGATTTATTTTCTATATAAGACAACAGATAAGCAGTACATACAAGCAGTAACCAGGGGGAGGAACCACACAGACAAAAAATATAAATAAAGAATAAATGAAGAGATGAATCAAAAAAGAAAACACAGAACAGACAGTGTGCATATGTACACATACATACAATGTAGGATCTTAATTTGAGCCAGTTTGCTACAGCAGGAAAATAATCCTGCAGCAACAAGAAATGGGAATTATTACGTGACTTATAACTGGACATTGTTTGTAGGGATTGATACATATTTCATTAGGGCAAATCCAGTCTGTCATTTTAAAGTGGAAATTAAAAACTTTAGAAGCCTATTTGAAACTCAAATACTCTACAAGTTTGCATTTTCCTGCTGTGAGTCTGCTTCTGTATAGACATTGTTAGGAGAATTTTGTTCCCAATGTTCATAAACTGAACTTCAATTAAACTACTCAGTCTGCACCCCAGAGTTTGTAAGGTTCTGGTTAAATGACACAGACGGAGGTCCAGCCTACAATAGTCAACCAAGTTTATTCACGAGAGCTCTGAATATCATACAATGTACATAGCCTTTTATACCTAACATTTGGTCATATCATATGTCATACCCCTTACAGATGCCCCCTCCTCTTCTTTAACACTGTCAATGCTTATTTACAAGTCTTCTCCATCACATACATTGCTTATCATATCCTGCCCCATGTTACATAATCTACTGCAAGCCTAAAGGTTTCTCCCCTCCCTGGGTGGGGAGACCTTCTTCCTGTTATCAGTTTCACTGTGGTCACAAGTTGTCTTCTGTCTGGTAACAGTTCCCCTTTTCCCTTGAATGTCTTGCCTATATTGCTAAATCATTAAGCTTAAACTTTTCACACACACATTAGTACATTCATCTTATAATCACTCGGTTATACCTTTTCAGGGTGAAATTATTTAGTCAAACCTTTAATAATATAATTTCCATTACAGACATACACAATGTACAAGCATAGAAACCATAGCGGATAATAGCAACCAAACATCCTAAAGAGAATGATCCTTGATCAGATTCTGGGAGTACTGGACAGCCTTGGACCAGCGTCTCAATCATTTTGGCAGTTGATCTTTCTAATATACAGTATGAAGGAAAAAAGGAAACCGCACACTGCTCTTGATAGTATCACTGATATTTAATAAGCTTACGTATCGGCCTAACGGCCTTCGTCAGAGCTTTTGTGAATTTTCTGAAAACAGCACCTCTATGTAGACCTAGCCCCACCCACATCCGTTCCACGTATGGAAAGGGGTTGGAGGCAAATATACAGTACCAGTCAAAAGTTTGGACACACCCACTCATTATTTTTACTATTTTATAGATTTTAGATGTATAGTGAAGACATCACAACTATGAAATAACATATATGGAATCATGTAGTAACCCAAAAAGTGTTAAACAAATCAAAATATATTTTAGATTTTAGATTATTCAAACTAGCTACCCTTTGCCTTGATGACAGACTATTAGCTTGTACAGTAACTTTTCTGCTCTTTTGTCTTCAAAGTGCCCACCACAAATATCACAACAACTACAACGGCTGCTCCTGTCATCCCAACTGCCATCATCACAACCACAACCACTGAAACTACCGCTGTGGCACTCACTAAGGTGCCTGTGGTGTTCAGGTCCAGAGGAGAGACATTTACCTCTGACCTATCAAACCCATCTTCTCAGGCCTTTCAAAGCCGAGCATTACTGATTAAAACTCAGGTGAGCCTCCCAAAACAATGAAGATGTGAATGTCCTAACGAGAGGTGTAGAATACAGTCACATAGTCAGCTTTTAATCAACAGGAAGTTGTTGGTTTTTAACTTCATCTGTTTCTTGTTTTGCCTTCCAGGTTGAACCTTTCTATCAATCAGCTTTCACATCTTTCAACAGTTTGACTGTGACAGAATTCAGGTGATTTCTTTTGCGTTACATTTTGTATGTTGATATAAATTGATCTCACATTCTATCTAGCTTTAACATGTTATCTCTCATTTGTTCTCAGCTCTGGATCCATCATCAATACTATGAATTTAGCGTTCATCTCCTCCTCCGTCCCAAATTCCAAGGAGATTGGCACTGTTTTGATAAATGCTGCCCAAAAAATCGAAGGTTTCAACATTGACCCCTCCTCAGTGAAAGTCAACGGCACAGGTTAACATATTTATTTATTTAATTGTATTCTATTATCAGTTTCATAACTTTTTGTATGAGATAATTGTTGTATTTTGTACACCATTGTATCATATGCCATTATCTCTACATCAATCAATAATAATTCATTAGTTGCATTCCAGTTGTATTTAGCAAATGAGCTGTCTCACTAATCACATTACAGGGCAAAAAAAACTCATATTTTAATTTGATCATGTTTCCTTTTTCTCTTTCCATCCCAGCTGTGACATCAAGTGGAGTAAGCAGCAAGACCAGTCTCGTCACAGCATTCTTTCTGGTCGTTCTGTCTCTGCTACTGTCAAACCAGCATTAGTCTCAGTGGTAACGCCCACTTGGTAGTCATATTTTCACTTTGAGAACTTCCCACACATTCCAACCCCTACCCCAATTCCACCCATGATTTGACTAGTCTCCAAAAATGAAATGAAGTCTTGTAAGCTGACATAAGATACAGTCTTTGTGGCAGTTGAACACAATGATGTGATATAATTACTGCCTATTCAATCAAAATGTGTAAGTGCATGGGTTTCCATCATAAGTCAATGTTATTTCCATGCAATGACAAAGCATGTTTGATTTAATATGCACTTAAGGTTATTGTTGATTTACTCTGTTGCTGATATGAACTAAAACATTGATTCGCTCTGTTGCTGATATAAACTAATGAGAGCATCATTTTATTTTCTAGTTTGACTTCTATTTTGAACCGGTGAAACCTGAATAATGGATTTAAATAAGGCCCTTTGGAGCAAAATGTTCAACGATTTAAACAATTATGAATGTAGTCTTCATCATGTATCTGTTTTACCATATAATGTAATTCTGTTATCAATAGTCCTGATATTGTGCCAGTGTAAGGTTGTCCGCTTTTTCTGGAGGTATACAATCTTTAATACATGTCTTACTGTTGTGACGATTCGGGCCATTATGGTGTTTACTATTTTTTAACTAAATGAATGGAATGGATGACAAGGTACAGAATGGCTCCAATTGTGATGTTTATCTGGCTTTACAAAACTGGAAGAACAAGACTACACTAGATCAGGCCCACGTGGTACACAGTGAGGGAGTGTTGTGTCCGAATGGTCTAGACAGCAGTTAGTTTGTTGGTGCAATATTCGCTCTCCCAGAGATCGAGCTTTGATTGGATCTCACATGCGAGATATTTGCTTGCAAAATGCCCCTCGCTTCCTAATCAGTTCGCCTCGCCCCAACTAGATATAGACAAACAGGTAGCTAGTTCATGATTCATTCCATTTGAAAAGTGGATACCAGCGTAGCATGCTACTTTGAAGTTGCAGCCCCTTCATTATCAATGCAACGTGCCGAAAACATCAAAGAGCCTTCCCAGACTCTGGAGTAAAACAGATGTGTATCTTTCGCCAGACAAACACTAGATGCCATTCCACAATAATGGTTCAGATTAACCGATGACTGTAGATGTAAAGAGTATGATATCTTGGAAAAACTAAACTCGTCAAGAGTGTTATGACAGGAAACATCTTGTCTGTCATTTCCTTGCATTTAATAGGATTCTACTGCGTGTGTGTGTGTGTGTGTGTGTGTGTGTGTGTGTGTGTGTGTGCGTGTGTGTGTGTGTGTAAGTACTGTACCTATTATCATATTTATAATGTATCCGTAGTATTTATATTATATTATAAACTGGGTGGTTCGAGCCCTGAATGCTGATTGGCTGACAGCCATGGTATATCAGACCGTATACCACGGGTTTGACAAAACATGTATTGTTACTGCTCTAATTACGTTGGTAACCAGTTAATAGCAATAAGGCACCTCTGGGTTTGTGGTTTGCGGCTAAGGGTACTCTGCGTTGTGCGTAAAATCAGCCCTTAGCCGTGGTATATTGGCCTAATGTTTACAAATGTTGCATTACTCATCACATATGTATATACTGTATTCTATCCTATCCTACTCTATCTTAGTTTATGCCGCTCTGACACTGCTTGTCCAAATACTTATATATTCTTAATTCCATTCCTTTACTTTAGATTGTGTGTACTGTTAGATATTACTGCACTGTTGGAGCTAGAAACAAGGATTTTGCTACAAAATCACAATAACATCTGCTAAACACGTGTATGTGACAAATAACATTTGATTTGAAATACCACACCTCCTCATGCCTTATTGCTCAATCATGCATCATTATATATTTTCAAAACAAAAATAAGTATTGTAACCTGTGAGCTCAATTGTAAAAATGTTCCATTATAGAATAAGACCTCCTCCCTATAGGCTGTCTCATCGTTGTCGGTGATCACTGTTGTGTCGTCAGAAAACTTAATGATGGTGTTGGAGTCGTGCCTGGCCACGCAGTCGTGGGTGAACAGAGAGTACAGGAGGGGACTAAGTACACACCCCTGAGCGGCCCCAGTGTTGAGGATCAGAGTGGCAGATGTGTTGTTGCCTACCCTTACCACCTGGGGGCGGCCCGTCAGGAAGTCCAGGATCCAGTTACAGAGGGAGGTGTTTATTCCCAGGGTCCTTAGCTTAGTGATGAGCTTCGTGGGCACTATGGTGTTGAACGCTGAGCTGTAGTCAATGAACAGCATTCTCACATAGGTGATCCTTTTGTCCAGGTGGGAAAGGGTGGTGTGGAGTGCAATAGAGATTGCATTATCTGTGGATCTTGGGCGGTATGCAAATTGGAGT
Organism: Salmo trutta; assembly: GCF_901001165.1. Lineage (NCBI taxonomy): Eukaryota > Metazoa > Chordata > Actinopteri > Salmoniformes > Salmonidae > Salmo > Salmo trutta. The sequence goes on along the minus strand of NC_042964.1, from coordinate 2,886,276 downwards.
GGGTCTACGGTATCCGGGAGGATGCTGTTGATGTGAGCCATGACCAGCCTTTCAAAGCACTTCATGGCTACCGACGTGAGTGGTACGGGGCGGTAATCATTTAAGCAGGTTACCTTCGCTTCCTTGGGCACAGGGACTATGGTGGTCTGTTTGAAACGTGTAGGTATTACAGGTATTACAGACTCGGTCAGGGAGAGGTTGAAAATGTCAGTGAAGACACTTGCCAGTTGGTCCGCGCATGCTTTGAGTACAGATCCTGGTAAACTATCTGGCCCCGTGGCTTTGTGAATGTTGACCTGTTTAAAGGTCTTGCTCACATCGGCTACCGAGAGCGTGATCACACAATCGTTCAGAATGTTATGAGCTATGTTAAAATATGTTATCAGCTATGTTAAAATATGTTATGATATGTTATCAGCTATGTTAAAATATGTTATCAGCTATGTTAAGATATTTTAGGAGCTATGTTAAAATATGTTATCAGCTATGTTAAGATATTTTATGAGCTATGTTAAAATATGATATCAATATGATATCAGTTAAAATATGTTAAGTGTGCAGTGAGCATGGCTAACAGTTTATATGGAAAATAAACAGACTGAAAAACACCAAGCAGCAATAAGCCTCTGATAGCTAGCTGCATTTCAGGCCTGTGTGACTTAAAAGGTCAAGTGGGTGCTAGGATTTGGTCTGGGGGATTCCAGGTGAATGGCCCAAGAATAGTTACGGTGTTTGGGTCGTGATTACCAATTCTACGTATAACATAAACACTGTTGGACGTATTTGAATTAGAATCAAGCTAAATAACATCTGGATTGTTTGTGGTGATAAGTGATTTATGTTAAATTCCTTTGAAATGCATGAAATTATACTTCTGTCAATTCACATTCAGTTCAAATTCTGCTGTGTCCAATTCTAAATGGAGTTTTAATGAATGAGTTTAAATGAAGGACATTCAAAAAAAAAACGAATTGACCCCAACCCTGCTTCTGATACAGTAAATGATGAGACCATGACTGTCACGGTTGTCGTAGGAATGAGCGGACCAAAGTGCAGTGTGTGTGTCGTTACACATTTTATTTACACTGTGAAACTATGCGAAACATAAACAATAAACTGAACTAACAAAAACAACAAACCGTGACGCAGAGGTGACCAGCTGCCTCTAGATCATCCCAAACAAAACCAACATAGAAATACATAACTAGAACATGAACATAGAAATACAAAACATAGAAAAACACCCCCTGTCACGCCCTGACCTACTCTACCATAGAAAATAACATCTTACTATGGTCAGGACGTGACAATGACAGCCCAACCCTGGTTCTGACACAGTAAATGATGACAGCACAATCTGGTTCCGATACAGTAAATGATGACAGCACAATCTGGTTCCGATACTGTAAATGATGACAGCACAATCTGGTTCCGATACAGTAAATGGTGACAGCACAATCTGGTTCCGATACTGTAAATGATGACAGCACAATCTGGTTCCGATACAGTAAATGATGACAGCACAATATGGTTCCGATACAGCAAATGATGACAGCACAATCTGGTTGTGATACAGTAAATGATGATAGCACAATCTGGTTCTGATACACTAAATGATGACAGCACAATCTGGCCTCATTTTTATCTCATCCCTTATCAACTTGTCTCATTCTGCCATTCAGACTAAATATTCCTAGCACAGGCCTACCAAATGAATGATAGAAGCACACCAGAATACAAAAATAAGGATCTTTATTTGGATATCAACAAGTCTGATATGAGCAATGGTAAAATGCTGAGCTTTGATATATGTTCAAAACCACATTACCGCTACAAGCCAATAGAGAGATTGACCAAGTCTTACTGAGACATAAAAAAAATTACATACATTTCGCTGTGCATTTAATAAATTAACAAACACTGAAAAAAAATATAAACGCAACATGTAAAGAGTTGGTCCCATGTTTCATGAGCTGAAATAAAATATTCCTGAAATGTTCCATACACACAAAAAGCTTATTTCTCTCAAATGTTGTGCACACGTGTATTTCATCCCTGTTAGTGAGCGTTTCTCCTTTGCCATATCAAGAAGCTGAATAAACATCATAATTATTACATAGGTGCACCTTGTGCTGGGGACATTAAAAGGCCACTCTAAAATGTGCAGTTTTGTCACACAACACAATGCTACAGATGTATCAGATGTATCAGATGTATCCGCTCAGATGTATCCGCTCTCTCCACTGGCTTCCAGTTGAAGCTCGCATCCGCTACAAGACCATGGTGCTTGCCTACGGAGCTGTGAGGGGAACGGCACCTCCGTACCTTCAGGCTCTGATCAGGCCCTACACCCAAACAAGGGCACTGCGTTCATCCACCTCTGGCCTGCTCGCCTCCCTACCTCTGAGGAAGCACAGTTCCCGCTCAGCCCAGTCAAAACTGTTCGCTGCTCTGGCACCCCAATGGTGGAACAAGCTCCCTCACGATGCCAGGACAGCGGAGTCAATCACCACCTTCCGGAGACACCTGAAACCCCACCTCTTTAAGGAATACCTGGGATAGGATAAAGTAATCCTTCTAACCCCCCCCCCTTAAAAGATTTAGATGCACTATTGTAAAGTGGTTGTTCTACTGGATATTATAGGTGAATGCACCAATTTGTAAGTCGCTCTGGATAAGAGCGTCTGCTAAATGACTTAAATGTAAATGTAAATGTATCACGTTTTGAGGGAGAGTGCAATTGGCATGCTGACTACAGGAATGTCCACCAGAGCTGTTGCCAGAGAACTGAATGTTAATTTCTATACCATAAGCCACCTCCAACGTTGTTTGCATAGTCAACTTACACACAGCTCTAACACACACACTTACCCCACCAGACGTCTTTTCACAGCCCCCAAATCCAGAACAAATTCAAGAGAGCATACAGTACTATACAAAGCCATTATTACATGGAACTCCCTACCATCTCATATTGCTCAAATGAACAGCAAACCTGGATTCAAAAACCAGATAAAGCAACACCTCAAGGCACAATGCCTCTCCCCTATTTGACCTAGATATTTTGTGTGTATGTATTGATATGTAGGATATGTGTGCCATTTTTAAATGTACATAGTTCTGTCCTTGAGCTGTTCTTGTCTATTACTATTCTGTAATATGTCATGTTGAATGTTTTGCGTCTGGACCCCAGGAAGAGTAGCTGCTGCTTTCGCTACAGTTAATGGGCATCCTAATAAAATATCAAATACTGCGGGGATGTCTGCTCAAAACAAAACTGACATAATTACCCAGCTAGCACAGTGGATCTGGGTTGATTCCGGTTGAGAGTCGGGGCACTCGGCTGAGAGTCAGACTCGGCCGACGTCATGTGGCCTGAGTCTGGGCTGCCTTCGGCAGTATTATGTATGGCTAGGATGCAGGGGATTGAGCTCGGGCCGATTCCGGTGTGAGTTATCTGGCACAAATGTATTACATGGGGCTTGGGCCGATTGGACGGTGCACCATGCTGCTTTGTTGACAAAATGACAGAGCGGCACAGATTACTGTTTCTTTTGAGAATGGAGCTCCCTCCCCGCTTTGAAACGTGGTAACTATAGTACACTTAACTAGCTTTGAAAAAGTAAATACATTATTCTCTAATTAAACATCTCTCCCTAATTTCTGAATAATGCTTGTAACATCATTTGTAGGCTACAGAAACCTACGCTTCAGAGGGGCGGGGCAAGTATTCTACACACACGCACACCCAATGGCTGGCAGGCTGAAGCTGGAATATGTTTCTGAGTGACAGAGTGAGGGCTTTGCATAGGCGCTTTGTTGTGATTTCTGTAGGACTGGAAATAAATATATAAATATAATAATATATTAAAATAACATTATTAACCGGTTCCCATGCTTTTAAAAATAATCTCTCTGTTCCAGAACAGTATAGATCAGTTTTTGATTTTCGGTTCTAGTTGTATTCCTCAAATAATTTTGTTATTTTCCCATTTTTGTTTCTGTTTCCTGAACTGTGGGACTGGGACTGGAAATAAATCTCGTGCCAATAAAAACAATCCAACCCTTGGTTTGTATCAGGGTGAACAAAACATTCATATGATGTTGCAAGAATGTTCACACAAAAATGTATTTGTTTTCTTTAGCGGTTCCCAAAATAGTATAAAGATGAGCAAAAATGATTGTCGAAAAAAATCTATATTTTGTAGCGCAATTTCTTTTATTATTATATTATTTTATACTAATACAATTGCTGAGAGAAAGAGATTTTTAACAAGTTTTTTTCTCTCTCTCTAAAAGGGAGCTGTCAAAATTATTGAAACTTCTAAAGATTCTTATAATTCAAATCAAACAAAATTCAATCTGCATTAACATAATATTTTTTTTTTTATCGCAGTTTAAGGAACTGTATTGTGACATTACATGGCTTCCTGTTTCACTGGGGTATAAAAATGTAAAATCCCTTTGTCACCCATCACCATAGGGAGAAGGCAAAGAACTCACAAATGAAAAGAGACAAATGGTTGTTGACCTTCATAAATCAGACAGTGGGTACAATAAAATAACAACAAAAAAATACATACACCACTTACCACTATTAGGGCAAAAAATAAGAACTTTAAAACCACTGGAACATTGGTAAACTTGTCTGATATGGGATGCAAGTGTATCTTGCGTCCAAAACAAAAACCTATAATTGGCAGACAATATTATTTGTATTCGTTGAGAGCAGTCAATGTAAAATTATACTTATAGGATATTCCATTTTTATTATATTATAGAGTATTATATTGCATAAATAACATTACAAGTAATCTTATATAGGGTTCTATTTGAATTTAAACAGTGCTGTGAATATGCAAGTATTTCATCAGGGCTCATCACTAACAAAAGCAACCGGATGTCCTTATCTCAGAGAAGAGTTGTCTGTAGTGTAGTGTCATTCCTCTTAATGAATGACAAGACTTCAAGGAATGTTCAAGTGCTATCAACCTGGTGTCCATCTGGCACCAAGTGGCTGGGACAGTAACGTCATTTTAAATTACATTAAAATACGTTGTGCATCATTGTTCATCTTCAAGAATGTAAAGTGGTTTACCGAGAAGGTAGTGGTGCTATTATAACAATCAGTTGTGCTTTGCAACTATTCCCTATTGAATTTACAAGGCATATTCATAAAGTCACGAGTGACACATCACACAGCCACTAAAGGACCGGTAGGCTACTCATTTCTGCAGTCAGGCCTAAAACTCAAACCCCCACTCTGCAAAATCAACACCAACCTGCATCAGTTCTTAGACAAAAAAAACGTTTTATTTATTTTGTCATATTTTGGTTAAGGTTACAGGTAAAATCATTAAATTCAGTTCATATATTCAGTTCATATCTCATTTCCATATAGTTATGTGTATCGTAGCCTACCTTATCTATAGGAGTAGGATATTCTATTTTATTCAATAATTCAGATTATTAGACATTTTCAAGAAGAGAATTGTAGGTCTAGGCCTAAAAATGTATGGTTTAAACTTGAATTTAAATAATTTACACAAAATGCAAACGGGGCGCATTGGGCGCCGATGACGTGAAACCCCCGCACCTCTCTGATTGAGCGGTGTTGGGTTAAATGCGAGGGGGGGTCGACTTTAGTCTACAGTCGGCTTCATTAGCCTCACAACTCAGAACATTATCTTCGAGCTATGAGTAAAACTATAATACCCAGGATTCCACTGCCGCCTGCCGGAAAAGGAAAACGCATGGATGTATGTGTTTACAATCTTTCTTAACAAGCTTAAGTTCGCAGGTGCTGTTCCTCATGAAACAAGTGTAGGCGATACCGGCGAGAGAAAATAATGACACATGTATTATTCGCTACTACTCATTTAGTACGATATAACACAATGTGTTTGTTTCGTACTTGTAGAACAGGCGGGGAAGCCAAATAATCTGTCGCATCGTCAGGCCACCCACCCACCATATGCAGCAGTGATTTTTAAGAAGTGGGACAAGCGAACAGATGGCGCATCTAGGCTGCGCGCGACAGGGACACCTACAGTGTTGAAACAGTGTTGGATATGAACAAGGGAGCTAGTAAAGGCGTGTTTTATGTAGTCTACATCTTTGCCATTTCTGAGTGGATTGGATAATATTACATCGCAGAATTTCCCACTGCCTTTTGAACCGTTGCTTGAGCCTACTCTACTTTGGCGCGGGTATTTGGAAAACACCGCAGTGACAGGGCCATAGCCACCGGTAGCTATAATCAGAGAGGAAGAGGCGAAGCGAAGCCTTTGCTATAATCTCCTATTTGACGTCTCTCTCAGTTGGTAAACAATGGTTGACAACCGTTATGCCACGGCTTTGGTTATCAGCTGTGTGCTCAGCGTGCTGGCTACGGTGTACCTGTCTGTAGCGGTTGGGACGCAGCACTGGTACCAGTACACCAGTCCCTCGGTGCGCGGCGAGGCCAACATATCCGAACTGCGGTCGCTGCATGATGAATTCATGGACGGGGAATTCGATGAGAAGACCTACAGTGACACGCTCTTCCGTCTCAACGGGACCATAGGCCTCTGGTGGCGCTGCATTCTGGTGCCACCTCTTCCCCATTGGAACAAGGAGTCAGGTATTAACAACATAATCTCCTCCCATAAACTCAGTCAACACGGATTTCCTCAAAAATAATTTGGTGATCCAATCCATGGTTTGTCAGGGCATGATTTATGCTTTTTTTTTCTCTCAATTTCTCCTCTGTTTCAGATCCAAAGATGGTGATGAAGTGTGTTAGCTTCACGTTAACACAGCAGTTTACCCCAAAGTACAAAGAGCCAGGGAACCACAACAGTGGAGAGGACATGCTGCGGACCTGTAAGCCTGTATTCATTTATTTTGCAAATTGCAATGTATTGATCTGTTACCCCACCCAACTTCTGTGATATGCTATGCATGCTCAATGCCTTATGCCAGGGGTAACCAACTCCAGGCCTAGAAAACATTTGCGGTGTGCAGGCTTTTGTTCCAACACAATATGAACACAATTGATTCACCCGGTAGCTCTCCAGGACCAGAGTTGGATCACCCTGTATCTCTCCAGGACCAGAGTTGGATCACCCTGTATCTCTCCAGGACCGGAGTTGGATCACCCTGTATCTCTCCAGGACCGGAGTTGGATCACCCTGTATCTCTCCAGGACCAGAGTTGGATCACCCTGTATCTCTCCAGGACCAGAGTTGGATCACCCTGTATCTCTCCAGGACCGGCGTTGGAACACCCTTTATCTCTCCAGGACCAGATTTTGATCACCCTGTATCTCTCCAGGACCGGCATTGGATCACCCTGTATCTCTCCAGGACCAGAGTTGGATCACCCTTTATCTCTCCAGGACCGGATTTGGATCACCCTGTATCTCTCCAGGACCAGAGTTGGATCACCCTGTATCTCTCCAGGACCAGAGTTGGATCACCATGTCTTATGCCTGTACTTCAGTAATTAATGTCTTATGCCCTCATTGTGTGATATGCATTATGCAATGCATGAATAACTTATACCTGGCATCTGTGATATTCAATAATAGACACAGTATCATTGTATGCACTTGGATGCTCATGCTTTTCTATCTAAATTGTGTGTGAGAGTTTTTACTGCTTGCCTATTGAGTTCTAACTTGGATCCCTATCTGTGTGCAGACTTGTGGAGGTGCCAGTTCCTGCTGCCATTAATCTCCTTAGGTCTGGTGGTGCTGGCAGGCTTGATAGGGTTCTGTGCCTGCCTCTGCCACAGTCTAACCCCCACGCTGGGCATAGGAATGCTCCACCTACTGGCTGGTGAGGGATTTATTAAACATTGTATTGTTCTTATCGTTCTCTTCTTAAGCAATAAGGCCCATGTGGGTGTGGTATATGGCCAATATACCACGGCTAAGGGCTGTTCTTAGATACGGTGCAACGCGGAGCCTTAGCCGTGGTATATTGGGCCATATACCACAAACCCCAGAGGTGCCTTATTGCTATTATAAACTGGTTACCAATGTAATTAGAGCAGTACAAATAAATGTTTTGTCATACCTGTGCTTTACGGTCTGATATACCGCAGCTGTCAGCCAATCAGCATTCAGGGCTTGAACCACCCAGTTTATAATAAGTTGTACCCTTCTTCATTGTTTCCAGAAGGGCATTTCAGTGCTAGGCACCATGGCTATTAACCACAACTCTGTTCTACTATAGTGGAATAGTGAATTTGATAGCTGTCGCATACACTAGTCTAGCGTTTACCAAACTCGGTCCTAGGGACCCCATTGTTGTACACGTTTTGGTTTTTGCCTTTGCACTACACAGCTGATTCAAATAACCGACTCATCATCATCTATTTCAAACAGAAATTTGTTTCCTGTGGCACTAATTCCAAAAAGTTTTGGGACACTGTAAAGTCCATGGAGAATAAGAGCACCTCCTCCCAGCTGCCCACTGCACTGAGGATAGGAAACACTGTCACCACTGATAAATCTACGATTATCAATCATTTCAATAAGCATTTTTCTACGGCTGGCCATGCTTTCCACCTGGCTACCCCTACCCTGGCCAACATCTCAGCACTCCCTGCAGTCTGGACACAATCTGGACCCTCTCTTTCTAAAATTATCAGCTGAAATTGTTGCAACCCCTATTACTAGCCTATTCAACCTCTTTCGTATCGTCTGAGATCCCCAAAGATTGGAAAGCTGCCGCGGTCATCCCTGTCTTCAAAGGGGGAGACACTCTAGACCCAAACTGTTATAGACCTACAGTGGGGGAAAAAAGTATTTGATCCCCTGCTGATTTTGTATGTTTGCCCACCGACAAAGAAATGATCAGTCTATAATTTTAATGGTAAGTTTATTTGAATAGTGAGAGACAGAATAACAACGAAAAAAATCCAGAAAAATGCATGTCAAAAATGTTATAAATTGATTTGCATTTTAATGAGGGAAATAAGTATTTGACCCCCTCTCAATCAGAAAGATTTCTGGCTCACAGGTGTCTTTTATACAGGTAACGAGCTGAGATTAGGAGCACACTCTTAAAGGGAGTGCTCCTAACCGCAACTTGTTACCTGTAAAAAAGACACCTGTCCACAGAAGCAATCAATCAATCAGATTCCAAACTCTCCACCATGGCCAAGACCAAAGAGCTCTCCAAGGATGTCAGGGACAAGATTGTAGACCTACACAAGGCTGGAATGGGCTACAAGACCATCGCCAAGCAGCCTGATGAGAAGGTGACAACATTTGGTGCGATTATTCGCAAATGGAAGAAACACAAAAGAACTGTCAATATCCCTCGGCCTGGGGCTCCATGCAAGATCTCACCTCGTGGAGTTGCAATGATCATGAGAACGGTGAGGAATCAGCCCAGAACTACACGGGAGGATCTTGTCAATGATCTCAAGGCAGCTGGCACCATAGTTACCAAGAAAACAATTGGTAACACACTACGCCGTGAATGACTGAAATCCTGCAGCGCCCGCAAGGTCACCCTGCTCAAGAATACATATACATGCCCGTCTGAAGTTTGCCAATGAACATCTGAATGACTCAGAGGACAACTGGTGAAAGTGTTGTGGTCAGATGAGACCAGAATGGAGCTCTTTGACATCAACTCATCTCACCGTGTTTGGAGGAGGAATGCTGCCTATGACCCCAAGAACACCATCTCCACCGTCAAACATGGAGGTGGAAACATTATGCTTTGGGGGTGTTTTTCTGCTAAGGGGACAGGACAACTTCACCGCATCAAAGGGACGATGGACGGGGCCATGTACCATCAAATCTTGGGTGAGAACCTCCTTCCCTCAGCCAGGGCATTGAAAATGGGTCATGGATGGGTATTCCAGCATGACAATGACCCCAAACACATGGCCAAGGCAACAAAGGAGTGGCTCAAGAAGAAGCACATTAAGGTCCTGGAGTGGCCTAGCCAGTCTCCAGACCTTAATCCCATAGAAAATCTGTGGAGGGAGCTGAAGGTTCGAGTTGCCAAACGTCAGCTTCGAAACCTTAATGACTTGGAGAAGATCTGCAAAGAGGAGTGGGACAAAATCCCTCCTGAGATGTGTGCAAACCTGGTGGCCAACTACAAGAAACGTCTGACCTCTGATTGCCAACACGGGTTTTGCCACCAAGTACTAAGTCATGTTTTGCAGAGGGGTCAAATACTTATTTCCCTCATTAAAATGCAAATCATTTTATAACATTTTTAACATGTGTTTTTCTGGATTTTTTTATTGTTATTCTTTCTCACTGTTCAAATAAACCTACTATTAAAATTATAGACTGATCATTTCTTTGTAAGTGGGCAAACGTACAAAATCAGCAGGGGATCAAATACTTTTTTCCCCCACTGTATATCTATCTTGCCCTGCCTTTCTAAAGTCTTCGAAGCCAAGTTAACAAACAGATCACCGACCATTTCGAATCCCACCGTACCTTCTCCACTATGCAATCTAGTTTCCAAGCTGGTCATGAGTGCACCTCAGCCACGCTCAAAGTCCTAAACAATATCATAACCGCCATCGATAAAAGACAGTACTGTGCTGCCGTCTTCATCGACCTGGCCAAAGCTTTCCACTCTGTCAATCACTGCATTCTTATCGGCAAACTCAATAGCCTTTATTTCTCAAATGACTTCCTCGCCTGGTTCACCAACTACTTCTCAGATAGAGTTCGGTGTGTCAAATCGGAGGGCTTGTTGTCCAGACCTCTGGCAGTCTCTATGGGGGTGCCACAGGGTTCAATTCTTGAGCCGACTCATTTCTCTGTATATATCAATGATGTCGCTCTTGCTGCTTGCTGCTGGTGATTCTCTGAACCACCTCTACGCAGACGACACCATTCTGTATACTTCTGGCCCTTCTTTGGACACTGTGCTAACAAACCTCCAAACGAGCTTCAACGCCATATGTGGACAACGCCAACACTCCTTCCGTGGCCTCCGACTGCTTTTAAATGCTAGTAAAACTAAGTGCATGCTCTTCAACCGATTGCTGCCTGCACCCTCCGGCCCGACTAGCATCACTACTCTGGACGGTTCTGACCTAGAATATGTGGACAACTTCAAATGCCTAGGTGTCTGGTTAGACTGTAAATGCTCCTTCCAGACTCACATCAAGCATCTCCAATCCAAAATTAAATCTAGAATCAGTTTCCTATTTTGCAACAAATCCTCCTTCACACATGCTGCCAAACATATCCTCGTAAAACTGACTATCCTACCGATCCTTGACTTCGGCGATGTCATTTACAAAATAGCCTCCAACACTCTACTCAGCAAACTGGATGTAGTCTATCACAGTGCCATCTGTTTTGTCACCAAAGCCCCATATACTACCCACTACTGCGACCTGTATGATCTCGTTGGCTGGCCCTCACTACATATTCGTCGCCAAACCCACTGGCTCCAGGTCATCTATAAGTCTTTGCTAGGTAAAGCCCCGCCTTATCTCAGCTCACTGGTCACCATAGCACGCGCTCCAGCAGGTATATTTCACTGGTCATCCCCAAAGCCAACACTTCCTTTGGCCGCCTTCCAGTTCTCTGCTGCCAATGACTGGAACGAATTGCAAAAATCACTGAAGCTGGAGTCTTTTATCTCCCTCTCTAACTTTAAGCATCATCTGTCAGAGCAGCTTACCGATCACTGAACCTGTACACAGCCAATCTGTAAATAGCCCACCCAACTACCTCATCCCCATATTATTATTTACCCTCTTGCTCTTTTGCACCCCAGTATCTCTACTTGCACATCATCATCTGCACATCTATCACTCCAGTTTTAATGATAAGTTGTAATTATTTCACCTCTATGGCCTATTTATTGCCTACCTCCCTACTCTTCTACATTTGCACACACTGTACATATATTTTTCTATAGTGTTATTGACTGTACGTTTGTTTATGTGTAACTCTGTGTTGTTTTGGGCGCACTGCTTTGCTTTATCTTGGCCAGGTCGCAGTTGTAAATGAGAACTTGTTCTCAACTGGCCTACCTGGTTAAATAAAAGTGAAAAAACAAACAAATGCAGCTATCCTTGAGATCATGTTTTAAGACTCACCATTGATACAACAGTAGTTGAAGGAAAAAGAAATCCTTGATTTCTTTTAGAAATATACAACAGCATATGCCTGACCCCCCCCCTCTCTTCCTCCTGCTCTCCCTGCAGGGCTGTGTACTCTAGCCACAGTGTGCTGTTACCTGGCAGGGATGGATCTCCTCCACAGGGTCTCTGTGCTGCCAGACAAGGTGGACGGCTCCCTGGGCTGGTCCCTCTACCTGGCCCTCATCTCGTCCCCGCTGCACATGATGGCTGCCGCCCTTCTGGTGTGGGCGGCACGCAGCCACAGTCAGAACTACTACCGCATGACTGCCTACAGGGTAGCATAGAGACCAGGTCTGCTGGTGCCTGACTATCTGTTTTATATAGGCACATTTCCAAATCAAAACCATAACTCCAACCACATGATACTTGTTGATCTTGAAATAACTGAATAGGTATATAGAAAATGCTAATCTTTGCCCTCTGATAGGCTACTGGGATTCTCACCCTATTGTTTTCACACAGTTGCTTAGCCAATCATTTCAGATCTATAAAAGTGCCTAGTGTAGGGATGAGGAGTTGAAATTGGGAAACAGAGTGACCCAGAACAAAATGTACAATTGGTTAGACCAACAAGCATATAATTATTTATAATAGACTTTCCAAACCGTAACCAGCCACAGTCAGAGCTGCTTCAATTCGACTCTCATATGCACTAGCAAGAAATGTTATTGGCCCGTGTTTGGAAAATCAAACCGTTCTGAAAGAAATATGTTTATGGCGATTGAAGTTATGTCCAAACATTTGAGTACAGTACCAGTCAAAAGTTTGGTCACACCGACTCATTCCAGGGTTTTCTTATTCTACATTGTAGAAAAATAGTGAAGAAATCAAAACTATGAAATAACACATATGGAATCATGGAGTAACCCAAAAAATGTTAAACAAATCAAAATATATTTTCTATTTTAGATTCTTCAAAGTAGCCACCCTTTGCCTTGATGACACCTTTGCACACTCTTGGCATTCTCTCAACCAGCTTCACCTGGAATGCTTTTTAAACAGTCTTGAAGGAGTTCCCGCATATGCTGAGCACTTGTTGGCTGCTTTTCCTTCACTCTGCGGTTCAACTCATCCCAAACCATGTCAATTGGGTTGAGGTCAGGTGATTGTGGAAGCCAGGTCATCTGATGCAGCACTCCATCACTCTCCTTCTTGGTCAAATATCCCTTACACAGCCTGGAGGTTGTGTTGGGTCATTATCCTGTTGAAAAACAAATGCTACTCCTACTAAGCGCAAACCAGATGGGATGGCGAATCGCTCCATAATGCTGTGCTTGCCATGCTGGTTAAGTGTGCCTTGAATTCTAAATAAATCACAGACAGTGTCAACAGCAAAGCACCACCACACCTCCTCCTCCATGCTTCACGGTGGGAACCACACATGCGGAGATCATCCGTTGACCTACTCTGCGTCTCACAAAGACATGGCGCTTGGAACCAAAAACATTTGGACTCATCAGACCAAAGGACAGATTTCCACCGGTCTAATGTCCATTGCTCGTGTTTCTTGGCCCAAGCAAGTATTTTCTTCTTATTGGTGTCCTTTAGTAGTGGTTTCTTTGCAGCAATTCAACCATGAAAGCTTGATCCACATGGTCTCCTCTGAACAGTTGATGTGTAGATGTGTCTGTTACTTGAACTCTGTAAAGCATTTATTTGGGCTGCAATTTCTGAGGCTGGTAACTAATGAACTTATCCTCTGGAGCAGAGGTAATTCTGGGTCTTCCATTCCTATGGTGGTCCTCATGAGAGCCAGGTTCATCATAGTGCTTGATGGTTTTTGCGACTGCACTTGAATAAACTTTCAAATTTCTTGACATTTACCGGATTGACTGACCTTCATGTCTTAAAGTAATGATGGACTGTCGTTTCTCTTTGCTTATTTGAACTGTTCTTTCCATAATATGGGCTTGGTCTTTTACCACATAGGGCTATCTTCTGTATACCACCCCTACCTTGTCACAACATAACTGATTGGCTCAAACGCATTAAGAAGGAAAGAAATTCCTGAAATGAACTTTTAAGGCACACCTGTTAATTGAAATGCATTCCAGGTGACTGCCTCATGAAGCTGGTTGAGAGAATGCTAAGAGTGTGTAAAGCTGTCATCAAGGCAAAGGGTGGCTGCTTTGAAGAATATCAAATATATTTTGATTTGTTCAACACTTTTTTGGATACTACATGATTCCATATGTGTTATTTCATAGTTTTGATGTCTTCACTATTATTCTACAATGTAGAAAATAGTAAAAATGAAGGAAAACTCTTGAATGAGTAGGTGTCCAAGGTTTTGACTGGTACTGTATTTCGACCTTAGAAGAACCTGGAGATAGCCAGGACAAATGGAAAAATATAGGCTACAAATATTTCCTTTTTGAGTGACAATCTATAGAAAGTTACATATTGTTTGTTGTGGTTGGATATTTTGTATGTAATTTGTTGATTTTAAGAGATTTGTTTTGTCTTTTATCAGGAGTATTATTTTGATTGATTTGTAAGATTCTGCAGAACTTCTTAGGAATCTATTACCCCCACAATACAGCTTGGTTAATAGTGGACAATGTCACTTTGTTACGAAGGTTCTGTTTTGTACACATGACATTACATTCCATTGTAGACTATTGCTCACTATTGACTAGATGTGGTTACTTTGATTTATGTTGCATTTTACATAGTGTTACTTTTTGTTATTTATGTCTTTTTGGTTTACGTAATTTATTCATTTTTACTATCACCTACAAATGCCACTTCTATGGCACAGGCTTGTATTAATAATAATCAAAGAAATGCAAAGATTAAACTGTGAACTGTCAATACTAATTTATTATGTCAAGAATGTATTTAATGTGGTTGTATGAAAAACGTTAATGATCCTTTTTCTTTGAATACTAGTTATTTTTGGATCATATTTTTAAATGCTTTGCAATGAATGCATTATTCGTAGGCCTGGGTATTTAATCTGATTTTAGTCTACAATGTACAATTAACTGTTCACAAGTGAAGATTAATGTCTGAAAAATACCTTGATCAACCCTTGACCGTCAAGAAGAATAGAGTACTTGGAAACATGTTCATTTAAATTGTGTGTCCATAAGGTCTGCTTGTCTTCATATACATGATATGACAGCAGTCAATGTTTCATGAAAACGTATGCGTTATGAAAGGTGAGACTTATGAAAGAATGTCGACTTAAAGTAGCTGATGAGTCAAGCTTTCTCAAAATGATGTCGATTCTTCTTTTTTTCATCGATATTTAAAACCAATGATTCTAACCATATTATCTGCCTGGCAAATGCAAATCAAACAAATGGTAGCCTACCATCTTTCCTGCCTCAGATGTAGTTCATATGGCAAATTATATGGTATGTATGTGCTTCAGTAAATCTATTGTGAATGTATTTTATTATTCTCCCAAGAGATATCCTGGAGTAGCGAGCAAGTGTGGAAAATGTTGAATTGTGAGCTGATGATGTCATACTAGGTTAGTGTGTGTGCGTGTGTATTGAAGCGTTTATCAGCAAATGCTGTCATTTCAATAAAGGATTTTATTATTAATTTTGGAAGTTCATAACATTTGAACAATGTCTCTCACTTAACATGACAATCTTATTCCTGAGGTGTGTTTTGAATCTACTGTTCATATCAAGAACTTGAAATTAGCTCTGATTTGTATTGTCCATTTAGTCAGTCACTCTCCTGTCCATATTCCATTAGCTTCTGATAGCCTTCGTCCTTCATCTCCTCCTGAATTTCTTCCTCTTTCTTCTGGCGCACTTTTCCTCTTTCCCTGTTCTATTTCACTCTCCAACCAGATGGACGGTATCCCCACACTTCTCTGTCTTGCCAGGGAGAGAGCTATGCCCTTCTCATAGTACGCAAATTCATTAATGAAGAATGGATAGAGAGGCTCAGTCCCTTGGTACTTTCGTGTCTCTCCGGAAGAAATCTGGAACAAAGGGTCAAGTTAAACAATTTAATGGCAATGCTACCGAATTCTATTTGTTTGTATGTAAACTTCTGACCCACTGGGAATGTGATGAAAGAAATTAAAGCTGAAATAAATCTTTCTCTACTATTATTCTGACATTTCACCTTCTTAAAATAAAGTGGGGATCCTAACTGACCTAAGACAGGGAATTTTTACTAGGATTAAATGTCAGGAATTGTGAAAAAAATTTGGTTAAGGTTTATGTAAACTTCCGACTTCAACTGTAGCTCCAACAGTGCAGTAATACCTAACAATACAAAACAATACACACACAAATCCCCCCCCCCAAAAAAAAATAAAAAGAAAGAAATTAAGAAATATCAGAACGGGCTATCACAACATCGACATACAGAGAGATGTCACCAGACCACTAAGCTATTTGACCACCATTGCAGTAAAGAAGGCCACCTCCTTATTTACTCACCAAAGCCATCCTTGCCTACAGACTCGAGAGAATACTCTTCATTGAGGGAAGGTCAAAGTGAATGAACCTCACAGGTATGTAAGGCATTTTTCCCCTGTGAACCCCCCCCCCCTCTCAATGTGTCAATCCAACAGAAATCACCTCAATTTAACAACAATGTGGGTGAGATCATAGGAATCTCAGATCTTATTTCTACTGTGATTGTGTGTATCATCAAAATATATCTGGTTAAAAGCACAATGAAGGCTACTATCCAAATGGTTGGAGACAGAGTTAAGGGCCAACCTCATGTTCTACCCTACTGAGTTAAAATATCAAAAGTTGTACTATCCCTCGTCACCTTTCCTTCATCCATATTGATATTTAAGAATATTTACTTATGTAAAGACAAATATATGGCAAAGGAAGAGTGTTCACTTTCCAGTCTTTTCGATCCTCTGAAGCAGCAGGTAGTCAGCAGTTTGTTACCGTCAAAAACAACGTCCTTGGAGACCAATTCTGATGTAATCATTTTGCGAGGACTGTGCGAACGCTTATGACGTGAAATAGAACTAGAACTGCCCGCGTTGTCTTTTCTTCGTGACGGCTACGAGGTAAAATAGAGCCAAGCAACCAGCATAGCAATGAACACTTTGGCTCAAAATGGGTAGAATTGTAGGAAATGATGTAGGAAATGATGTTTTGCTGCGAGGTTGGGGGCCCGCCAACCAAATTTTGCATTGGGGCCCCAAAAGGCTAGGCTCTGATTCATCCTGCTTCTCTCCCTCTTAGTGGCCCTGTGACAGACAAAATCCCCTATGCAGTCCCAGGAGCTGAGTTCCCTGCTAAGTCCTAAAGGCAGTCCAGAGGCAATGGACCTGGTGTTTGACCTCCACAACACTACCGCTAACATGGGCCTGTGCCTCATCGCCTACTCGGACTGATCCTAACAGATACTCAAAGAGGAGATGGAGTCAAATTGTTTGAAATACATTTTCTCATTGGAGTAGATCTGCGCTGATTGAAAAGACGGGATAGTTATATCCTATTCTTAAATAGGAACAAATCATTTTAACTGTTTTTAGATGGACGTTGCTACTGTAGCTACTGTACTTATTTACCTCAGCCTGCCTAGTCAGCTAGCCAGCTAGCTAGCCAGACAGATTTGTTTAGCTAACATTAGCTAGCTAACGTACGTACAGTAACTGTTATTTTAGCTTCCTGTTTGTATGTTGCTTACACTTCAATGGCATCCCTCAAGGAGATTTTTTAAAATCTTTCCATCCAGGCAAAGTACTATGAAGGCACCACTGATCTCGACAAGAGGCACAACATTCAGAGAAATTCACAATTCAGGGTAATGTTAACTTTTATTATGAACTGGGTGGTTAGAGCCCTGAATGCTGACTGGCTGACAGCTGTGGTATATCAGATGGGTATGACAAAACATTTATTTTTACTGCTCTAATTACGTTGATAACCAGTTTATAATAGCAATAAAGCACCTCAGGGGTTTGTGGTATATGGCCAATATACCATGGCTAAGGGCTGTGTCCAGGCACTCTGCGATGCGTCGTGCGTAAGAACAGCCCTTAGCCGTGGTATATTGCCGTATTGCTTAATTAGAAAAGTGGACGGATTTAGCTACGTATGTACAACAATTTTTCAAAAACCGTTTTACATCTAGCTAGTTGGTCATCTACATGTTTCTAGCTATACATATAGTTCAGTGGAGGCTGCTGAGGGGAGGACAGCTAATAATAATGGCTGGAATGGAGTAAATGGAGTGGTATCAACACGTGGTTTCCATGTTGATACCACTCCATTGACTCCATTCCAGCCATTATTATGAGCATTCCTCCCATCAGCAGCCTCCACTGGTATAGTTATATGTCTATCATATTGAGGAATCTAGCTATAAGTTAAACCTAATCAATCAAATGGATAGGTGTAAGCAATTATTGTAATTCCAAATGCCCTTAACAGTCTGATGGCCTTGAGATAGAAGCTGTTTTTCAGTCTCTCGGTTCCAGCTTTAATGCACCTGTACTGACCTCGCCTTCTGGATGACAGCGGGGTGAACAGGCAGTGGCTCGGGTGGTTGCTGTACTTGATGATCTTTTTGGCCTTCCTGTGACATCGGGTGGTGTAGGTGTCCTGGAGGGCAGCTGCCGTACCAGGCGGTGATACAGCCCGACAGGATGCTCTCAACAAGCCGAATTTTTTCAACCTCCTGAAGTTGAAGAGGCGCTGCTGCGCCTTCTTCACCACGCTGTCTGTGTGGGTGGACCATTTCAGTTTGTCCGTGATGTGTACGCCGAGCAACTTAAAAATCTCCACCCTCTCCACTACTGTCCCGTCAATGTAGATAGGGGGCTGCTCCCTCTGCTGTTTCCTGAAGTCCACGATCATCTCTTTTGTTTTGTTGACATTGAGTGCGAGGTTATTTTCCTGACACCACACTGCGAGGGCCCTCACCTCCTCCCTGTAGGCCATCTCGTTGTTGTTGGTAATCAAGCCTACCACTGTAGTGTCGTCTGCAAACTTGATGATTGAGTTGGATGCGTGCATGGCCACGCAGTCATGGGTGAACAGGGAGTACAGGAGAGGGCTGAGAACGCACCCTTGTGGGGACCCAGTGTTGAGGATCAGCGGGGTGGAGATGTTGTTACCTACCCTCACCACCTGGGGGCGGCCCGTCAGGAAGTCCAGGACCCAGTTGCACAGGGCGGGGTCGAGACCCAGGGTCTCGAGCTTAATGACGGGTTTGGAGGGTACTATGGTCTTAAATGGTGAGCTGTAATCGATGAACAGCATTCTAACATAGGTATTCCTCTTGTCCAGATGGGTTAGGGCAGTGTGCAGTGTGATGGCGATTGCGTCGTCTGTGGACCTATTGGGTCGGTAAGCAAATTGGAGTGGGTCTAGAGTGTCAGGTTGGGTGGAGGGGATATGGTCCTTGACTAGTCTCTCAAAGCACTTCATGATGACGGAAGTGAGTGCTACAGGGCGGTAGTCATTTAGCTCAGTTACCTTAGCTTTCTTGGGAACAGGAACAATGGTGGCCCTCTTGAAACATGTAGGGACAGCAGACTGGGATATGGATTGATTGAATATGTCTGTAAACACACCAGCCAGCTGGTCTGCGCATGCTCTGAGAACGCGGCCGGGGATGCCGTCTGGGCCGGCAGCCTTGCGAGGGTCAACACGTTTAAATGTTTTACTCACGTTGGCTGCAGTGAAGGAGAGCCCGCAGGTTTTGGTAGCGGGCCGTGTTAGTGGCACTGTATTGTCCTCAAATCGAGCAAAAAAGTTGTTGAGTCTGTATGGGAGCAAGGCATCGTGATCCGCGACGGGGCTGGTTTTTCTTTTGTAGTCACTGATTGACTGTAGACCCTGCCACATACCTCTCGTGTCTGAGCTGTTGAATTGCGACTCCACTTTGTCTCTATACTGACGCTTAGCTTGTTTGATTGCCTTGCGGAGGGAATAGCTACACTGTTTGTATTCGGTCATGTTTCCGGGAACCTTGTCCTGATTAAAAGCAGTGGTTCGCGCGTTCAGTTTTGCGTGAATGCTGCCATCAATCCACGGTTTCTGGTTGGGGAAGGTTTTAATAGACGCTGTTGGTACGACATCACCGATGCACTTATTACCCTCTTATGGCTAGGGGGCAGTATTTTCACGGCTGGATAAAAAACGTACCCGATTTAATCTGATTATTAGTCCTGCCCAGAAACTAGAATATGCATATAATTATTAGCTTTGGAGAGAAAACACTCCAAAGTTTCTGAAACTGTTTGAATGGTGTCTGTGAGTATAACAGAACTCGTATGGCAGGCAAAAACCTGAGATGCTTCTGTTCAGGAAGTACCCTGTCTGAACATTTCTTGCCCTTCTTTATTATCTCTATCCATTACAAAGGATCTCTGCTCTTACGTGACACTTCGCACGTCTCTAATGGAGTCTCAGAGCCCGGGAAAAACAGGAATGACGTAATTCAAAGCCCTGGCTGAAGCACACGAGAGCAAAAGCTGAGTGGTCACTCAATGGACTAAGCCTTACGCTCGCGACCCGCCCCGCCCCGCCCCGCCCCCGGCTTTCGGTTTTTCCCTCAGTATACAGACAGGCAGATTCCCGGTCGGAATATTATCGCTTCTCTACGAGATAAATTGCATAAAAATTGGTTTTAAACAGCGGTTGACATGCTTCGAAGTACGGTAATGGAATATTTAGAAAGTTTTTGTCATATTTTGCGTCATTGTCGTGGCCGAGATTTAGCGTTGGGATAGTGTCTAGAACGCACGAACAAAACGTCTTGATGGAACATAACGATGGATTATTTGGGACCAAACCTACATTTGTTATTGAAGTAGAAGTCCTGGCAGTGTATTCTGACGAAGAACAAGCAAGGTAAGAACATTTTTCTTATAGGAAATGTGATTTTGGTGAAGGCTAAACTTGCAGGGTGTCTAAATAGCTAGCCCTGTAATGCCGGGCTATGTACTTAGATTATTGCAAAATGTGCTTCATCCGAAAAGCTATTTTAAAATCGGACATATCGAGTGCATAGAGGAGTTCTGTATCTATAATTCTTAAAATAATTGTTATGCTTTTTGTGAACGTTTATCGTGAGTAATTTAGTAAAATCACCGGAAGTGTTCGGTGGGAATGCTAGTTCTGAACGTCACATGCTAATGTAAAAAGCTGGTTTTTGATATAAATATGAACTTGATTGAACAGACATGCATGTATTGTATAACATAATGTCCTAGGTGTGTCATCTGATGAAAATCATAAAAGGTTAGTGCTGCATTTAGCTATGGTTTGGGTTTATGTGACATGATATGCTAGCTTGAAAAATGGGTGTCTGATTATTTCTGGCTGGGTACTCTGCTGACATAATCTAATGTTTTGCTTTTGCTGTAAAGCCTTTTTGAAATCGGACAGTGTGGTTAGATAAAGGGGAGTCTTGTCTTTAAATAGCTGTAAAATAGTCATATGTTTGAAAAGTGTAAGTTTTCGGATTTAGAGGAGTTTGAATTTCGCGCCCCGCCCATCATTGGATATTGGAGCAGACGTTCCGCTAGCGGAACGTGTAGATGTAAGAGGTTTTAATGAACTCGCACACCGAGTCAGCGTACTCGTCAATGTTGTTGTTCGCAGAAATGCGGAACATATCCCAGTCCACGTGATCGAAGCAATCTTGAAGCGTGGAATCCAATTGGTCGGACCAGCGTTGAACAGACCTGAGGGCGGGTGCTTCCTGTTTTAGTTTCTGTCTATAGGCTGGGAGCAACAAAATGGAGTCGTGGTCATCTTTTCCAAAGGGAGGGCAGGGGAGGGCCTTATATGCGTCGCGGAAGTTAGAATAACAGTGGTCTAGGGTTTTACCTACCCTGGTAGCACAGCCGATATGCTGATAGAATTTGGGGATCCTTGTTTTCAGATTAGCCTTGTTAAAATCCCCGGCTACAATAAATGCAGCGTCAGGATATGTGGTTTCCAGTTTACATAGAGTCCAACGAAGTTCTTTCAGGGCCGTCGATGTGTCTGCTTGGGGGGGGGGGATATACACGGCTGTGATTATAATCAAATAGAATTCTCTTGGTAGATAATGCGGTCGGCATTTGATAGTGAGGAATTCTAAGTCAGGTGAACAAAATGACTTGAGTTCCTGTATGTTGTTGTGAAACTAACCTAAACGAATTTGTCTCCGAGTGTCTGTTGGAAAGCAGACTGAACCAGATTTTCCTCTAGGATATTTCCTGTACTTAGCTCTATTCCATTTATTTTTATCCTAAAAAACTCCCTAGTCCTTGCCCATAACAAGCATACCCATAACATGATGCAGCCACCCCCATACTTGAAAATATGGAGAGTGGTACTCAGTAATGTGCTGTGTTGGATTTGCATTTTGTATTCAGGACATAATGTTAATTTATTTGCCACATTGTTTGTAGTTTTACTTTAGTGCCTTGTTGCAAACAGGATGCATGTTTTGGAATATTTGTATTATGTATAGGCTTTCTTATTTTCGCTCTGTCATTTAGGTTAGTATTGTGGAGTAACCACAATGTTGTTGATCCATCCTCGGTTGATCCATCCTCGGTTGACTCCTATCACAGCCATTAAACTCTGTAACTATGTTAAAGTCACCATTTGCCTCATGGTGAAATCCCTGAGTTGTTTCCTTCCTCTCTGCCTACTGAGTTAGGAAGGATGCCTATATCTTTGTTGTTACTGGGTGTTTTCATACACCATCCAAAGTGTAATTAAGAACTTCACCATGCTTAAAGGGATATATTCAATATCAGATTTGTTTTTACCCATCTACCAATAGGTGCCCTTTGCGAGGCATTGTAAAAAAACTCCCTGGTCTTTGTGGTTGAATCTGTATTTGAACAGAGATGAGGTAGTCATTCAAAAAATATTTTAAACAATATTATTGCACATGAAGTGTGTCAATGCAACTTATCATGGGAGTGTCCGGTATGCCAGTGGGACTTGCTCGAGCCATTCGGGAGAGGCGGAATACTGCTTGTTGTTTCAGCACATACGTGTGGGGGTGGGGCGTGAGAGGAGCAGGGGCCGGTGTGTCTGAAAGAAAGAGAGAGAGAAAGTAAGTTAGACAAACTCATGCAAGTTAGACAAACGTATTGCTGTGACAGGTTATCTATCATCTCATCTGGTAGTGTGTCTGTATTGTCTGCATCAAATCAATGTAAAGAAGCTAGCTAGCTACACTAGCCAGCTAGCTAGCAAGGCTATTGAGGCTATTTTGCTGCGCTCCCCACATTCTTGTCTACAACATCTCCATTCATATTAACCTCTCTTGGGTCGGGGGCAGTATTTTCACGTCCGGATAAAAAACGTACCCGATTTAATCTGGTTATTACTCCTGCCCAGAAACTAGAATATGCATATAATTGTTTGATTTGGATAGAAAACACCCTAAAGTTTCTAAAACTGTTTGAATGGTGTCTGTGAGTATAACAGAACTCATATGGCAGGCCAAAACCTGAGAAGATTCTATAGAGGAAGCGCCCTCTCTGACCATTTCTTGGCCTTCTATAGCCTCTTTATCGAAAACAGAGGATCTCTGCTGTAACGTGACATTTTCTAAGGCTCCCATAGGCTCTCAGAAGGCGCCAGAACGGGGAATGATGACTCTGCAGTCCCTGGCTGAAAAACAGTAGGGGTTTTGGATAGTGGTCGATCTGAGAACAATGACACGGGTGCGCGCGTGCATGTGAAGACACCATTTTCTTCTTTCAGTCTTTGAACGAAAACGTCTCCCAGTCGGAATATTATCGCTATTTTAACCTCTTATGGCTAGGGGGCAGTATTTTCACGGCTGGATAAAAAACGTACTCGATTTAATCTGATTATTAGTCCTGCCCAGAAACTAGAATATGCATATAATTATTAGCTTTGGAGAGAAAACACTCCAAAGTTTCTGAAACTGTTTGAATGGTGTCTGTGAGTATAACAGAACTCCTATGGCAGGCAAAAACCTGAGATGCTTCTGTTCAGGAAGTACCCTGTCTGAACATTTCTTGCCCTTCTTTATTATCTCTATCCATTACAAAGGATCTCTGCTCTTACGTGACACTTCGCACGTCTCTAATGGAGTCTCAGAGCCCGGAAAAAACAGGAATGACGTAATTCAAAGCCCTGGCTGAAGCACACAAGAGCAAAAGCTAAGTGGTCACTCAATTGACTAAGCCTTACGCTCGCGACCCGCCCCGCCCCCGGCTTTCAGTTTTTCCCTCAGTATACAGACAGGCAGATTCCCGGTCGGAATATTAAACCTTTTCTACGAGATAAATTGCATAAAAATTGGTTTTAAACAGCGGTTGACATGCTTCGAAGTACGGTAATGGAATATTTAGAATTTTTTTGTCATATTCTGCGTCATGCTCGTGGCCGAGATTTAGCGTTGGGATAGTGTCTAGAACGCACGAACAAAACGTCTTGATGGAACATAACGATGGATTATTTGGGACCAAACCTACATTTGTTATTGAAGTAGAAGTCCTGGCAGTGTATTCTGACGAAGAACAAGCAAGGTAAGAACATTTTTCTTATAGGAAATGTGATTTTGGTGAAGGCTAAACTTGCAGGGTGTCTAAATAGCTAGCCCTGTAATGCCGGGCTATGTACTTAGATTATTGCAAAATGTGCTTCATCCGAAAAGCTATTTTAAAATCGGACATATCGAGTGCATAGAGGAGTTCTGTATCTATAATTCTTAAAATAATTGTTATGCTTTTTGTGAACGTTTATCGTGAGTAATTTAGTAAAATCACCGGAAGTGTTCGGTGGGAATGCTAGTTCTGAACGTCACATGCTAATGTAAAAAGCTGGTTTTTGATATAAATATGAACTTGATTGAACAGACATGCATGTATTGTATAACCTGTTACATCTAGGGGGCAGTAATTTCACGGCTGGATAAAAAACGTACCCGATTTAATCTGATTATTAGTCCTGCCCAGAAACTGGAATATGCATATAATTATTAGCTTTGGAGAGAAAACACTCCAAAGTTTCTGAAACTGTTTGAATGGTGTCTGTGAGTATAACAGAACTCCTATGGCAGGCAAAAACCTGAGATGCTTCTGTTCAGGAAGTACCCTGTCTGAACATTTCTTGCCCTTCTTTATTATCTCTGTCGTTTACAAAGGATCTCTGCTCTTACGTGACACTTCTCACGTCAACAATGGAGTCTCACAGCCCGGGAAAAACAGGAATGATGTCATTCAAAGCCCTGGCTGAAGCACACGAGAGCAAATGCTGAGTGGTCAGTCAATGGACTAAGCCTTAGGCGCGTGACACGCCCCGCCCCCGGCTTTCGGTTTTTTCCTCAGTTTACAGACAGGCAGATTCCCGGTCGGAATATTATCGCTTCTCTACGAGATAAATTGCATAAATATTGGTTTTAAACAGCGGTTGACATGCTTCGAAGTACGGTAATGGAATATTTCGAAATTTTTTGTCATATTTTGCGTCATGCTCGTGGCCGAGATTTAGCGTTGGGATAGTGTCTAGAACGCACGAACAAAACGTCGCTGTTTGGATATAACGATGGATTATTTGGGACCAAACCTACATTTGTTATTGAAGTAGAAGTCCTGGCAGTGTATTCTGATGAAGAACAAGCAAGGTAAGAACATTTTTCTTATAGGAAATGTGATTTTGGTGAAGGCTACACTGGGTGGGTGTCTAAATAGCTAGCCCTGTAACGCCGGGCTATGTACTTACATTATTGCAAAATGTGCTTCATCCGAAAAGCTATTTTAAAATCGGACATATCGAGTGCATAGAGGAGTTCTGTATCTATAATTCTTAAAATAATTGTTATGCTTTTTGTGAACGTTTATCGTGAGTAATTTAGTAAAATCACCGGAAGTGTTCGGTGGGAATGCTAGTTCTGAACGTCACATGCTAATGTAAAAAGCTGGTTTTTGATATAAATATGAACTTGATTGAACAGACATGCATGTATTGTATAACACAATGTCCTAGGTGTGTCATCTGATGAAGATCATCAAAGGTTAGTGCTGCATTTAGATATGGTTTGGGTTTATGTGACATGATATGCTAGCTTGAAAAATGGCTGTGTGATTATTCCTGGCTGGGTACTCTGCTGACATAATCTAATGTTTTGCTTTCGCTGTAAAGCCTTTTTGAAATCGGACAGTTTGGTTAGATAAAGGAGAGTCTTGTCTTTAAATAGCTGTAACATAGTCATATGTTTGAAAAGTGTAAGTTTTCGGATTTAGAGGAGTTTGAATTTCGCGCCCCGCCCATCATTGGATATTGGAGCAGACGTTCCGCTAGCGGAACGTGTAGATGTAAGAGGTTTTAACATAATGTCCTAGGTGTGTCATCTGATGAAGATCATAAAAGGTTAGTGCTGCATTTAGCTATGGTTTGGGTTTATGTGACATGATATGCTAGCTTGAAAAATGGGTGTCTGATTATTTCTGGCTGGGTACTCTGCTGACATAATCTAATGTTTTGCTTTTGCTGTAAAGCCTTTTTGAAATCGGACAGTGTGGTTAGATAAAGGAGAGTCTTGTCTTTAAATAGCTGTAAAATAGTCATATGTTTGAAAAGTGTAAGTTTTCGGATTTAGAGGAGTTTGAATTTCGCGCCCCGCCCATCATTGGATATTGGAGCAGACGTTCCGCTAGCGGAACGTGTAGATGTAAGAGGTTTTAAGAGAAAAATCGCATAAAAATTGATTTTAAACAGCGTTTGACATGCTTCGAAGTACGGTAATGGAATATTTTTAAATTTTTTGTCACGACATGCGTCCGCGTGTCACCATTCGGATAGGGACCTGAACGCACGGACAAAACAGAGGATATTTGAACATAACTATGGATTATTTTGAACCAAAACAACATTTGTGGTTGAAGTAGAAGTCCTGGGAGTGCATTCTGACAAAGAACAGCAAAGGTAATCCAATTTTTCTTATAGTAATTCTGAGTTTAGTGAACGCCAAACTTGGTGGGTGTCAAATTAGCTAGCCCGTGATGGCGAGCTATCTATTCAGAATATTGCAAAATGTGCTTTTGCCGAAAAGCTATTTTAAAATCTGACACCGCGATTGCATAAAGGAGTTCTGTATGTATAATTCTTAAAATAATTGTTATGTTTTTTGTGAACGTTTATCGTGAGTAATTTAGTAAATTCACCGGAAGTTTTCGGTATGTTTGCTAGTTCTGAACGTCACATGCTAATGTAAAAAGCTGGTTTTGATATAAATATGAACTTGATTGAACAAAACATGCATGTATTGTATAACATAATGTCCTGAGAGTGTCATCTGATGAAGATCATCAAAGGTTAGTGCTGCATTTAGCTGTGGTTTTGTTTTTTGTGACATTATATGCTAGCTTGAAAAATGGGTGTGTGATTATTTCTGGCTGGGTACTCTCCTGACATAATCTAATGTTTTGCTTTCGTTGTAAAGCCTTTTTGAAATAGGACAATGTGGTTAGATTAACGAGAGTCTTGTCTTTAAAATGGTGTAAAATAGTCATATGTTTGAGAAATTGAAGTAATAGCATTTTTAAGGTTTTTGAATTTCGCGCCACTCGATTCCACTGGCTGTTGACTAGGTGGGACGATTTCGTCCCACATACCCGAGAGAGGTTAAACAACAGCCTACCTGTTTGTTGATCATTGTAGCCTACTCCTTCTCATTTAGCTAACTTAATTCCGTAATTGTAATTCAATTTTGCATTGATTAGAAATCTCCCACTTCACTTGCAACACATGGAGCCTCTGATGGTACCGATGTCAGATCTTAACATGATCACTCTATTGATGGCGTGACATGCATACTCTTACTGTTGCCTATCACTGATTAGCTAATTTTCCTGTCCAAAGGTCTTCACAAGTTCAGGCCGATGTTGTCTATGTATGATTAACCCATGTGTGTGTCCAGCAGCCTTCACAAGATCAGACATGGCCCAGACCAGACACGTCTTGTTGGTTTACCTTGCCTCATCCACACAGATTCTGCTTACGTTCTGTTTTTTACATGTCCAATGGTCTATTCGATGTTGACCCAGCTTTGTACAATCACATTCAGCCTTCATTCTGAAGGTTCAGCCTTCATTCTGTTTACACATGTCTAATATTTAAACTTATATCGATTGTTCTTTCTACTTCAAAGAGAACAGTATAGGTACTGAGAATCACCAGATGACTGGAAAATCCTCCAACACCCTCTCCCTGGTGGTCTAGTGGTTAGGATTCGTCGCTCTCAGCGCTGCGTCCAGAGTTTGATCCCCGTTCAGGGAATTAATTCATTTTGGGAAACACTAGGCCAACGTCAAGAAGTAGTGCAACCGCAGAAAAGTTATCCTCCTCTGAGCCAGTGCGAGGCAGTGACCTAAAGATTGTTGCAATTTCAAGAACTCTCCGCTGCTCTCCCAACATTCCTATCGAATGTCAACATGTGAAGAATTCGGCACTCTCAGGGAAAGATAATCTGTTGGTGAAGCACAAGTCAAAGTGCACTGCTGTCAAAAAGTTGGCGCAAGCCACAAGAAAATACACAATCTTTTGAGATGGATTTGAACAGCGACCTAAGAATCGCTGCATTTTCACCTACAGTCCTCCATTCTACCAACTGAGCTGCCGAAGATCAACTAGAAAAGCATCAAGCAATCACCTAGATGGTCAGAAGTGCTGCAGATGTATATGTTCCCTTTAAAAATGTAATCTGCTGAGTTTGGTGTTTTCGTGGAGATGCTGGAGATTGAACCCAGGTCCTCATTCAAGCAACCAACACTCTCTTCGGCTGAGCTATATCCCCTTAGATTGTAAGTAGTTGCGTTTGGGGATAGAGAAAAATTGAGCCGACGGTAAAGAATGCTGATTAGCTCCTTCACTGCGAAATCGCTTTTGCCATCTCCCCGGTGTTCTAGTGGTTAGGATTCGGCGCTCTTACCGCCGCGTCCCTGGGTTTGTTCCTAGTCAGGGAATAATTTGCTTCTGGGGGAACACTAGGCAAACATCAAAAACTTGGCACAACTGCAGAAAAAGTTATCCTCGTGTGAGCCAGTGACCTAAGGATTGTTGCAATTTCAAGTACTCTCTGCTGCTCTACCAACATTTCTATCGAAGGTCAACAATTGAAGATTTCGGCTCTCAGGGAAAGATAATTTGTTTGTTAAGCACATGTCAAAGTGCACTGCTGTCAAAACGTTGGCGTAAGCCACAAGAAAATACACGATCTTTCAAGCCGGATTTGAACCAGCAACCTAAGGATTGCTGCACTTTCCCCTACAGTCCTCCGCTCTACCAACTGAGCTATCGGAGGTTGTCAAATGTAGACAAATGCCATCACCTAGATGGTCAGAAGTGCTGCAGACGCATATATTCCCTTTAAAAAATTAATCTGCTGAGTTTGGTGGTTTCGTGGAGATGCTGGAGATTGAACCGAGGCCCTCATACATGCAACGAACACTCTCTTCCGCTGAGCTACATACCTTTTGATTGCAAGTAGTTGCGTTTGGGGATAGAGAAACAGTGAGCCGACGGTAAAGAGTGATGTTTAGCCCCCTCACTGCGAAATCGCTTTTGCCATCTCCCCGGTGTTCTAGTGGTTAGGATTCGGCACTCTTACCGCCGCGTCCCTGGGTTTGTTCCTAGTCAGGGAATAATTTGCTTCTGGGGGAACACTAGGCAAACATCAAAAACTTGGCACAACTGCAGAAAAAGTTATCCTCGTGTGAGCCAGTGACCTAAGGATTGTTGCAATTTCAAGTACTCTCTGCTGCTCTACCAACATTTCTATCGAAGGTCAACAATTGAAGATTTCGGCTCTCAGGGAAAGATAATTTGTTTGTTAAGCACATGTCAAAGTGCACTGCTGTCAAAACGTTGGCGTAAGCCACAAGAAAATACACGATCTTTCAAGCCGGATTTGAACCAGCAACCTATGGATTGCTGCACTTTCCCCTACAGTCCTCCGCTCTACCAACTGAGCTATCGGAGGTTGTCAAATGTATACAAATGCCATCACCTAGATGGTCAGAAGTGCTGCAGACGCATATATTCCCTTTAAAAAATTAATCTGCTGAGTTTGGTGGTTTCGTGGAGATGCTGGAGATTGAACCGAGGCCCTCATACATGCAACGAACACTCTCTTCCGCTGAGCTACATACCTTTTGATTGCAAGTAGTTGCGTTTGGGGATAGAGAAACAGTGAGCCGACGGTAAAGAGTGATGTTTAGCCCCCTCACTGCGAAATCGCTTTTGCCATCTCCCTGGTGTTCCAGTGGTTAGGATTCGGCGTTCTTACCGCCGCGTCCCGGGGTTTGTTCCCAGTCAGGGAATAATTTGCTTCTGGGGAAACACTATGCAAACATCAAAAACTTGGCACAACTGCAGAAAAGTTATCCTCGTGTGAGCCAGTGACCTAAGGATTGTTTCAATTTCAAGTACTCTGCTGCTCTCCCAACATTCCTATCGATGGTCAACATTTGAAGATTTTGGCTCTCAGGGAAAGATAACTTGTTTGTCAAGCACGTGTCAAAGTTCACTGATGTAAAAACGATGGCGTAACCCACAAGAAAATACACAATCCTTCGAGCCGGATTCGAACCAGCGACCTAAGGATTGCTGCACTATCACCTACAGTCCTCCGCTCTACCAACTGAGATATCGAAGGTTGTCAAATGTATACAAATACCAGTACCTAGATGGTCAGAAGTGCTGCTGACGCATATGTTCCTTTTAAAAAGTTGATCTGCTGAGTTTGGTGGTTTCGTGGAGATGCTGGATATTGAACCGAGGCCCTCATACATGCAACGAACACTCTCTTCCGCTGAGCTACATCCCTTTTGATTGCAAGTAGTTGCTTTTGGGGATAGAGAAACAGTGAGCCGACGGTAAAGAGCGCTGTTTAGACCCCTCACTGCGAAATCGCTTTTGCCATCTCCCTGGTGTTCTAGTGGTTAGGATTCGGCGCTCTTACCGCCGCGTCCCGGGGTTTGTTCCTAGTCAGGGAATAATTTGCTTCTGGGGAAACACTATGCAAACATCAAAAACTTGGCACAACTGCAGAAAAAGTTATCCTCGTGTGAGCCAGTGACCTAAGGATTGTTTCAATTTCAAGTACTCTGCTGCTCTCCCAACATTCCTATCGAGGGTCAACAATTGAAGATTTCAGCTCTCAGGGAAAGATAACTTGTTTGTCAAGCACGTGTCAAAGTTCACTGCTGTCAAAACTATGGCGTAAGCCACACAAAAGTACACAATCCTTCGAGCCGGATTTGAACCAGCAAGCTAAGGATTGCTGCACTTTGACCTACAGTCCTCCGTTCTACCAACTGAGCTATCAAAGGTTGCCGAATGTAGTTAAATACCAGTACCTAGATGGTCAGAAGTGCTGCAGACGCATATATTCCCTTTAAAAAATTAATCTGCTGAGTTTGGTGGTTTCGTGGTGATGCTGGAGATTGAACCGAGGCCCTCATACATGCAACGAACACTCTCTTCCGCTGAGCTACATCCCTTTTGATTGCAAGTAGTTGCGTTTGGGGATAGAGAAACAGTGAGCCGACGGTAAAGAGCGCTGTTTAGACCCCTCACTGCGAAATCGCTTTTGCCATCTCCCTGGTGTTCTAGTGGTTAGGATTTGGCGCTCTTACCGCCGCGTCCCGGGGTTTGTTCCCAGTCAGGGAATAATTTGCTTCTGGGGAAACACTATGCAAACATCAAAAACTTGGCACAACTGCAGAAAAAGTTATCCTCGTGTGAGCCAGTTACCTAAGGATTGTTTAAATTTCAAGTACTCTGCTGCTCTCCCAACATTCCTATCGATGGTCAACAATTGAAGATTTCGGCTCTCAGGGAAAGATAACTTGTTTGTCAAGCACATGTCAAAGTTCACTGCTGTCAAAACGATGGCGTAAGCCACACGAAAATACACATACCTTCGAGCCGGATTTGATCCAGCGACCTAAGGATTGCTGCACTTTCACCTACAGTCCTCCGCTCTACAAACTGAGCTATCGAAGGTTGTCGAAGGTAGACAAATACCAGTACCTAGATGGTCAGAAGTGCTGCAGACGCATATGTTCCTTTTAAAAAGTTGATCTGCTGAGTTTGGTGGTTTGGTGGAGATGCTAGAGATTGAACCGAGGCCCTCATACATGCAACGAACACTCTCTTGCGCTGAGCTACATCCCTTTTGATTGCAAGTAGTTGCGTTTGGGGATAGAGAAACAGTGAGCTTACGGTAAAGAGCGCTGTTTAGACCCCTCACTGCGAAATCGCTTTTGCCATCTCCCTGGTGTTCTAGTGGATAGGATTCGGCGCTCTCACCACCGCGTCCTGGGGTTTGTTCCCAGTCAGGGAATAATTTGCTTCTGGGGAAACACTATGCAAACATCAAAAACTTGGCACAACTGCAGAAAAAGTTATCCTCGTGTGAGCCAGTGACCTAAGGATTGTTTCAATTTCA
Organism: Salmo trutta; assembly: GCF_901001165.1. Classification (NCBI taxonomy): domain Eukaryota; kingdom Metazoa; phylum Chordata; class Actinopteri; order Salmoniformes; family Salmonidae; genus Salmo; species Salmo trutta. Next base: position 2,853,762 of record NC_042964.1, on the reverse strand, counting down.
AGTACTCTGCTGCTCTCCCAACATTCCTATCGATGGTCAAAAATCGAAGATTTCGGCTCTCAGGGAAAGATAACTTGTTTGTCAAGCACGTGTCAAAGTTCACTGCTGTCAAAACGATGGCGTAAGCCACACGAAAATGCACAGTCCTTCGAGCCGGATTTGAACCAGCGACCTAAGGATTGCTGCACTTTCACCTACAGTCCTCCGCTCTACCAACTGAGCTATTGAAGGTTGTAAATGTAGACAAATGCCATCACCTAGATGGTCAGAAGTGCTGCAGACGCATATGTTCCTTTTAAAAAGTTGATCTGCTGAGTTTGGTGGTTTCGTGGAGATGCTGGAGATTGAACCGAGGCCCTCACACATGCAACGAACACTCTCTTCCGCTGAGCTACATCCCTTTTGATTGCAAGTAGTTGCGTTTGGGGATAGAGAAACAGTGAGCCGACGGTAAAGAGCGCTGTTTAGCCCCCTCACTGCAAAATTGCTTTTGCCATCTCCCTGGTGTTCTAGTGGTTAGGATTCGGCGCACTTACCGCCGCGTCCCGGGGTTTGTTCCCAGTCAGGGAATAATTTGCTTCTGGGGAAACACTATGCAAACATAAAAAACTTGGCACAACTGCAGAACAAGTTATCCTCGTGTGAGCCAGTGACCTAAGGATTGTTTCAATTTCAAGTACTGTGCTGCTCTCCCAACATTCCTATCGATGGTCAAAAATGGAAGATTTCGGCTCTCAGGGAAAGATAACTTGTTTGTCAAGCACGTGTCAAAGTTACCTGCTGTCAAAACGATGGCGTAAGCCACACGAAAATACACAGTCCTTCGAGCCGGATTTGAACCAGCGACCTAAGGATTGCTGCACTTTCACCTACAGTACTCTGCTCTACCAACTGAGCTATCGAAGGTTGTAAAAGTAGACAAATGCCATCACCTAGATGGTCAGAAGTGCTGCAGATGCATATGTTGCCTTTAAAAATTTTATCTGCTGAGTTTGGTGGTTTCGTGGAGATGCAGGAGATTGAACCCAGGTCCTCATACAAGCAACGAACACTCTCTTCCGCTGAGCTACATCCCTTTTGATTGCAAGTAGTTGCGTTTGGGGATAGAGAAACAGTGAGCCGATGGTAAAGAGCGCTGTTTAGACCCCTCACTGCGAAATCGCTTTTGCCATCTCCCTGGTGTTCTAGTGGTTAGGATTCGGCGCTCTTCCCGCCGCGTCCCGGGGTTTGTTTCCAGTCAGGGAATAATTTGCTTCTGGGGAAACACTATGCAAACATAAAATACTTGGCACAACTGCAGAACAAGTTATCCTCGTGTGAGCCAGTGACCTAAGGATTGTTTCAATTTCAAGTACTGTGCTGCTCTCCCAACATTCCTATCGATGGTCAAAAATTGAAGATTTCGGCTCTCAGGGAAGGATAACTTGTTTGTCAAGCAAGTGTCAAAGTTCAGTGCTGTCAAGACGATGGCGTAAGCCACAAGAAAATACACAATCCTTCGAGCCGGATTTGAACCAGCGACCTAAGGATTGCTGCACTTTCACCTACAGTCCTCCGACATACCAACTGAGCTATCGAAGGTTGTCAAATGTAGACAAATGCCATCACCTAGATGGTCAGAAGTGCTGCAGACGCATATGTTCCTTTTAAAAAGTTGATCTGCTGAGTTTGGTGGTTTCGTGGAGATGCTAGAGATTGAACCGAGGCCCTCACACATGCAACGAACACTCTCTTCCGCTGAGCTACATCCCTTTTGATTGCAAGTAGTTGCGTTTGGGGATAGAGAAACAGTGAGCCGACGGTAAAGAGCGCTATTTAGCCCCCTCACTGCAAAATCGCTTTTGCCATCTCCCTGGTGTTCTAGTGGTTAGGATTCGGCGCACTTACCGCCGCGTCCCGGGGTTTGTTCCCAGTCAGGGAATAATTTGCTTCTGGGGAAACACTATGCAAACATAAAAAACTTGGCACAACTGCAGAACAAGTTATCCTCGTGTGAGCCAGTGACCTAAGGATTGTTTCAATTTCAAGTACTGTGCTGCTCTCCCAACATTCCTATCGATGGTCAAAAATGGAAGATTTCGGCTCTCAGGGAAAGATAACTTGTTTGTCAAGCACGTGTCAAAGTTACCTGCTGTCAAAACGATGGCGTAAGCCACACGAAATACACAGTCCTTCGAGCCGGATTTGAACCAGCGACCTAAGGATTGCTGCACTTTCACCTACAGTCCTCTGCTCTACCAACTGAGCTATCGAAGGTTGTAAAAGTAGACAAATGCCATCACCTAGATGGTCAGAAGTGCTGCAGATGCATATGTTGCCTTTAAAAATTTAATCTGCTGAGTTTGGTGGTTTCGTGGAGATGCAGGAGATTGAACCCAGGTCCTCATACAAGCAACGAACACTCTCTTCCGCTGAGCTACATCCCTTTTGATTGCAAGTAGTTGCGTTTGGGGATAGAGAAACAGTGAGCCGATGGTAAAGAGCGCTGTTTAGACCCCTCACTGCGAAATCGCTTTTGCCATCTCCCTGGTGTTCTAGTGGTTAGGATTCGGCGCTCTTACCGCCGCGTCCCGGGGTTTGTTTCCAGTCAGGGAATAATTTGCTTCTGGGGAAACACTATGCAAACATAAAATACTTGGCACAACTGCAGAACAAGCTATCCTCGTGTGAGCCAGTGACCTAAGGATTGTTTCAATTTCAAGTACTGTGCTGCTCTCCCAACATTCCTATCGATGGTCAAAAATTGAAGATTTCGGCTCTCAGGGAAAGATAACTTGTTTGTCAAGCACGTGTCAGAGTTCAGTGCTGTCAAGACGATGGCGTAAGCCACAAGAAAATACACAATCCTTCGAGCCGGATTTGAACCAGCGACCTAAGGATTGCTGCACTTTCACCTACAGTCCTCCGCTCTACCAACTGAGCTATCGAAGGTTGTAAATGTAGACAAATGCCATCACCTAGATGGTCAGAAGTGCTGCAGACGCATATGTTCCTTTTAAAAAGTTGATCTGCTGAGTTTGGTGGTTTCGTGGAGATGCTAGAGATTGAACCGAGGCCCTCACACATGCAACGAACACTCTCTTCCGCTGAGCTACATCCCTTTTGATTGCAAGTAGTTGCGTTTGGGGATAGAGAAACAGTGAGCCGACGGTAAAGAGCGCTGTTTAGCCCCCTCACTGCAAAATCGCTTTTGCCATCTCCCTGGTGTTCTAGTGGTTAGGATTCGGCGCACTTACCGCCGCGTCCCGGGGTTTGTTCCCAGTCAGGGAATAATTTGCTTCTGGGGAAACACTATGCAAACATAAAAACTTGGCACAACTGCAGAACAAGTTATCCTCGTGTGAGCCAGTGACCTAAGGATTGTTTCAATTTCAAGTACTGTGCTGCTCTCCCAACATTCCTATCGATGGTCAAAATGGAAGATTTCGGCTCTCAGGGAAAGATAACTTGTTTGTCAAGCACGTGTCAAAGTTACCTGCTGTCAAAACGATGGCGTAAGCCACACGAAAATACACAGTCCTTCGAGCCGGATTTGAACCAGCGACCTAAGGATTGCTGCACTTTCACCTACAGTCCTCTGCTCTACCAACTGAGCTATCGAAGGTTGTAAAAGTAGACAAATGCCATCACCTAGATGGTCAGAAGTGCTGCAGATGCATATGTTCCTTTTAAAAAGTTGATCTGCTGAGTTTGGTGGTTTCGTGGAGATGCTGGAGATTGAACCAAGGCCCTCACACATGCAACGAACACTCTCTTCCGCTGAGCTACATCCCTTTTGATTGCAAGTAGTTGCGTTTGGGGATAGAGAAACAGTGAGCTTACGGTAAAGAGCGCTGTTTAGACCCCTCACTGCGAAATCGCTTTTGCCATCTCCCTGGTGTTCTAGTGGATAGGATTCGGCGCTCTCACCACCGCGTCCTGGGGTTTGTTCCCAGTCAGGGAATAATTTGCTTCTGGGGAAACACTATGCAAACATCAAAAACTTGGCACAACTGCAGAAAAAGTTATCCTCGTGTGAGCCAGTGACCTAAGGATTGTTTCAATTTCAAGTACTCTGCTGCTCTCCCAACATTCCTATCGATGGTCAAAAATCGAAGATTTCGGCTCTCAGGGAAAGATAACTTGTTTGTCAAGCACGTGTCAAAGTTCAGTGCTGTCAAGACGATGGCGCAAGCCACAAGAAAATAAACAATCCTTCGAGCCGGATTTGAACCAGCGACCTAAGGATTGCTGCACTTTCACCTACAGTCCTCCGCTCTACCAACTGAGCTATCGAAGGTTGTCAAATGTTGACAAATACCAGTACCTAGATGGTCAGAAGTGCTGCAGACGCATATGTTCCTTTTAAAAAGTTGATCTGCTGAGTTTGGTGGTTTCGTGGAGATGCTGGAGATTGAACCGAGGCCCTCACACATGCAACGAACACTCTCTTCCGCTGAGCTACATCCCTTTTGATTGCAAGTAGTTGCGTTTGGGGATAGAGAAACAGTGAGCTTACGGTAGAGAGCGCTGTTTAGACCCCTCACTGCAAAATCGCTTTTGCCATCTCCCTGGTGTTCTAGTGGATAGGATTCGGCGCTCTCACCACCGCGTCCTGGGGTTTGTTCCCAGTCAGGGAATAATTTGCTTCTGGGGAAACACTATGCAAACATCAAAAACTTGGCACAACTGCAGAAAAAGTTATCCTCGTGTGAGCCAGTGACCTAAGGATTGTTTCAATTTCAAGTACTCTGCTGCTCTCCCAACATTCCTATCGATGGTCAAAAATCGAAGATTTCGGCTCTCAGGGAAAGATAACTTGTTTGTCAAGCACGTGTCAAAGTTCACTGCTGTCAAAACGATGGCGTAAGCCACACGAAAATACACAGTCCTTCGAGCCGGATTTGAACCAGCGACCTAAGGATTGCTGCACTTTCACCTACAGTCCTCCGCTCTACCAACTGAGCTATCGAAGGTTGTAAATGTAGATAAACGCCATCACCTAGATGGTCCGAAGTGCTGCAGACGCATATGTTCCTTTTAAAAAGTTGATCTGCTGAGTTTGGTGGTTTCGTGG